>NW_028275910.1:0-105498 GCF_052056855.1 Sturnus vulgaris
CCGCTTGCGAGCGGCGCAGTGCAGCGAAGAGCTCTCCGAATTCGCCGCTAGCTCCCCGGTCCTTCTCAGCTGCGAGTAGCAGCGCTCGCAGTACACAGAGCTTCGCAAGGCCCGAAGAGCCGGAGGGAAGTATCGCACACGAAAATGTGCCAGGACAGAGACGTGTTCTACGTTGTCCCCTCTCGTCGTGCAGTTTGTGCCTCTGCTGCTTCTGCTGTTAGGAATCGCTCCTTGAAAGGCGAGCGAGAGCGTCCTTCCGGGTGCATTGCACTGAGTCGAGTGCTCGCTCGGGACTTTGCTCTCGGGGCCAAGGCAAGAGGGCGTGCTTGCCCGCAGAACCGAGAACACGCTGTTGGGCAGAGCTGCAACTGACCGCTGGAGTTCAGCTCTCGCCGGACGGCAGAAGGCGAAGAGCGAAGGCGCTTGCGAGCGGCGCAGTGCAGCGAAGAGCTCTCCGAATTCGCCGCTAGCTCCACGGTCCTTCTCAGCTGCGAGTAGCAGCGCTCGCAGTACACAGAGCTTCGCAAGGCCCGAAGAGCCGGAGGGAAGTATCGCACACGAAAATGTGCCAGGACAGAGACGTGTTCTACGTTGTCCCCTCTCGTCGTGCAGTTTGTGCCTCTGCTGCTTCTGCTGTTAGGAATCGCTCCTTGAAAGGCGAGCGAGAGCGTCCTTCCGGGTGCATTGCACTGAGTCGAGTGCTCGCTCGGGACTTTGCTCTCGCGGCCAAGGCAAGAGGGCGTGCTTGCCCGCAGAACCGAGAACACGCTGTTGGGCAGAGCTGCAACTGACCGCTGGAGTTCAGCTCTCGCCGGACGGCAGAAGGCGAAGAACGAAGGCGCTTGCGAGCGGCGCAGTGCAGCGAAGAGCTCTCCGAATTCGCCGCTAGCTCCACGGTCCTTCTCAGCTGCGAGTAGCTGCTCTCGCAGTACACAGAGCTTCGCAAGGCCCGAAGAGCCGGAGGGAAGTATCGCACACGCAAATGTGCCAGGACAGAGACGTGTTCTACGTTGTCCCCTCTCGTCGTGCAGTTTGTGCCTCTGCTGCTTCTGCTGTTAGGAATCGCTCCTTGAAAGGCGAGCGAGAGCGTCCTTCCGGGTGCATTGCACTGAGTCGAGTGCTCGCTCGGGACTTTGCTCTCGCGGCCAAGGCAAGAGGGCGTGCTTGCCCGCAGAACCGAGAACACGCTGTTGGGCAGAGCTGCAACTGACCGCTGGAGTTCAGCTCTCGCCGGACGGCAGAAGGCGAAGAACGAAGGCGCTTGCGAGCGGCGCAGTGCAGCGAAGAGCTCTCCGAATTCGCCGCTAGCTCCACGGTCTTTCTCAGCTGCGAGTAGCTGCTCTCGCAGTACACAGAGCTTCGCAAGGCCCGAAGACCCGGAGGGAAGTATCGCACACGCAAATGTGCCAGGACAGAGACGTGTTCTACGGTGTCCCCTCTCGTCGTGCAGTTTGTGCCTCTGCTGCTTCTGCTGTTAGGAATCGCTCCTTGAAAGGCGAGCGAGAGCGTCCTTCCGGGTGCATTGCACTGAGTCGAGTGCTCGCTCGGGACTTTGCTCTCGGGGCCAAGGCAAGAGGGCGTGCTTGCCCGCAGAACCGAGAACACGCTGTTGGGCAGAGCTGCAACTGACCGCTGGAGTTCAGCTCTCGCCGGACGGCAGAAGGCGAAGAACGAAGGCGCTTGCGAGCGGCGCAGTGCAGCGAAGAGCTCTCCGAATTCGCCGCTAGCTCCACGGTCCTTCTCAGCTGCGAGTAGCAGCGCTCGCAGTACACAGAGCTTCGCAAGGCCCGAAGAGCCGGAGGGAAGTATCGCACACGCAAATGTGCCAGGACAGAGACGTGTTCTACGTTGTCCCCTCTCGTCGTGCAGTTTGTGCCTCTGCTGCTTCTGCTGTTAGGAATCGCTCCTTGAAAGGCGAGCGAGAGCGTCCTTCCGGGTGCATTGCACTGAGTCGAGTGCTCGCTCGGGACTTTGCTCTCGGGGCCAAGGCAAGAGGGCGTGCTTGCCCGCAGAACCGAGAACACGCTGTTGGGCAGAGCTGCAACTGACCGCTGGAGTTCAGCTCTCGCCGGACGGCAGAAGGCGAAGAACGAAGCCGCTTGCGAGCGGCGCAGTGCAGCGAAGAGCTCTCCGAATTCGCCGCTAGCTCCACGGTCCTTCTCAGCTGCGAGTAGCAGCGCTCGCAGTACACAGAGCTTCGCAAGGCCCGAAGAGCCGGAGGGAAGTATCGCACACGCAAATGTGCCAGGACAGAGACGTGATCTACGTTGTCCCCTCTCGTCGTGCAGTTTGTGCCTCTGCTGCTTCTGCTGTTAAGAATCGCTCCTTGAAAGGCGAGCGAGAGCGTCCTTCCGGGTGCATTGCACTGAGTCGAGTGCTCGCTCGGGACTTTGCTCTCGGGGCCAAGGCAAGAGGGCGTGCTTGCCCGCAGAACCGAGAACACGCTGTTGGGCAGAGCTGCAACTGACCGCTGGAGTTCAGCTCTCGCCGGACGGCAGAAGGCGAAGAACGAAGCCGCTTGCGAGCGGCGCAGTGCAGCGAAGAGCTCTCCGAATTCGCCGCTAGCTCCCCGGTCCTTCTCAGCTGCGAGTAGCAGCGCTCGCAGTACACAGAGCTTCGCAAGGCCCGAAGAGCCGGAGGGAAGTATCGCACACGCAAATGTGCCAGGACAGAGACGTGTTCTACGTTGTCCCCTCTCGTCGTGCAGTTTGTGCCTCTGCTGCTTCTGCTGTTAGGAATCGCTCCTTGAAAGGCGAGCGAGAGCGTCCTTCCGGGTGCATTGCACTGAGTCGAGTGCTCGCTCGGGACTTTGCTCTCGGGGCCAAGGCAAGAGGGCGTGCTTGCCCGCAGAACCGAGAACACGCTGTTGGGCAGAGCTGCAACTGACCGCTGGAGTTCAGCTCTCGCCGGACGGCAGAAGGCGAAGAGCGAAGGCGCTTGCGAGCGGCGCAGTGCAGCGAAGAGCTCTCCGAATTCGCCGCTAGCTCCACGGTCCTTCTCAGCTGCGAGTAGCAGCGCTCGCAGTACACAGAGCTTCGCAAGGCCCGAAGAGCCGGAGGGAAGTATCGCACACGCAAATGTGCCAGGACAGAGACGTGTTCTACGTTGTCCCCTCTCGTCGTGCAGTTTGTGCCTCTGCTGCTTCTGCTGTTAGGAATCGCTCCTTGAAAGGCGAGCGAGAGCGTCCTTCCGGGTGCATTGCACTGAGTCGAGTGCTCGCTCGGGACTTTGCTCTCGCGGCCAAGGCAAGAGGGCGTGCTTGCCCGCAGAACCGAGAACACGCTGTTGGGCAGAGCTGCAACTGACCGCTGGAGTTCAGCTCTCGCCGGACGGCAGAAGGCGAAGAACGAAGCCGCTTGCGAGCGGCGCAGTGCAGCGAAGAGCTCTCCGAATTCGCCGCTAGCTCCACGGTCTTTCTCAGCTGCGAGTAGCTGCTCTCGCAGTACACAGAGCTTCGCAAGGCCCGAAGACCCGGAGGGAAGTATCGCACACGCAAATGTGCCAGGACAGAGACGTGTTCTACGGTGTCCCCTCTCGTCGTGCAGTTTGTGCCTCTGCTGCTTCTGCTGTTAGGAATCGCTCCTTGAAAGGCGAGCGAGAGCGTCCTTCCGGGTGCATTGCACTGAGTCGAGTGCTCGCTCGGGACTTTGCTCTCGCGGCCAAGGCAAGAGGGCGTGCTTGCCCGCAGAACCGAGAACACGCTGTTGGGCAGAGCTGCAACTGACCGCTGGAGTTCAGCTCTCGCCGGACGGCAGAAGGCGAAGAACGAAGGCGCTTGCGAGCGGCGCAGTGCAGCGAAGAGCTCTCCGAATTCGCCGCTAGCTCCACGGTCCTTCTCAGCTGCGAGTAGCAGCGCTCGCAGTACACAGAGCTTCGCAAGGCCCGAAGAGCCGGAGGGAAGTATCGCACACGCAAATGTGCCAGGACAGAGACGTGTTCTACGGTGTCCCCTCTCGTCGTGCAGTTTGTGCCTCTGCTGCTTCTGCTGTTAGGAATCGCTCCTTGAAAGGCGAGCGAGAGCGTCCTTCCGGGTGCATTGCACTGAGTCGAGTGCTCGCTCGGGACTTTGCTCTCGGGGCCAAGGCAAGAGGGCGTGCTTGCCCGCAGAACCGAGAACACGCTGTTGGGCAGAGCTGCAACTGACCGCTGGAGTTCAGCTCTCGCCGGACGGCAGAAGGCGAAGAACGAAGCCGCTTGCGAGCGGCGCAGTGCAGCGAAGAGCTCTCCGAATTCGCCGCTAGCTCCACGGTCCTTCTCAGCTGCGAGTAGCAGCGCTCGCAGTACACAGAGCTTCGCAAGGCCCGAAGAGCCGGAGGGAAGTATCGCACACGCAAATGTGCCAGGACAGAGACGTGATCTACGTTGTCCCCTCTCGTCGTGCAGTTTGTGCCTCTGCTGCTTCTGCTGTTAGGAATCGCTCCTTGAAAGGCGAGCGAGAGCGTCCTTCCGGGTGCATTGCACTGAGTCGAGTGCTCGCTCGGGACTTTGCTCTCGCGGCCAAGGCAAGAGGGCGTGCTTGCCCGCAGAACCGAGAACACGCTGTTGGGCAGAGCTGCAACTGACCGCTGGAGTTCAGCTCTCGCCGGACGGCAGAAGGCGAAGAACGAAGCCGCTTGCGAGCGGCGCAGTGCAGCGAAGAGCTCTCCGAATTCGCCGCTAGCTCCACGGTCCTTCTCAGCTGCGAGTAGCAGCGCTCGCAGTACACAGAGCTTCGCAAGGCCCGAAGAGCCGGAGGGAAGTATCGCACACGCAAATGTGCCAGGACAGAGACGTGTTCTACGTTGTCCCCTCTCGTCGTGCAGTTTGTGCCTCTGCTGCTTCTGCTGTTAGGAATCGCTCCTTGAAAGGCGAGCGAGAGCGTCCTTCCGGGTGCATTGCACTGAGTCGAGTGCTCGCTCGGGACTTTGCTCTCGGGGCCAAGGCAAGAGGGCGTGCTTGCCCGCAGAACCGAGAACACGCTGTTGGGCAGAGCTGCAACTGACCGCTGGAGTTCAGCTCTCGCCGGACGGCAGAAGGCGAAGAGCGAAGGCGCTTGCGAGCGGCGCAGTGCAGCGAAGAGCTCTCCGAATTCGCCGCTAGCTCCACGGTCCTTCTCAGCTGCGAGTAGCAGCGCTCGCAGTACACAGAGCTTCGCAAGGCCCGAAGAGCCGGAGGGAAGTATCGCACACGCAAATGTGCCAGGACAGAGACGTGTTCTACGTTGTCCCCTCTCGTCGTGCAGTTTGTGCCTCTGCTGCTTCTGCTGTTAGGAATCGCTCCTTGAAAGGCGAGCGAGAGCGTCCTTCCGGGTGCATTGCACTGAGTCGAGTGCTCGCTCGGGACTTTGCTCTCGCGGCCAAGGCAAGAGGGCGTGCTTGCCCGCAGAACCGAGAACACGCTGTTGGGCAGAGCTGCAACTGACCGCTGGAGTTCAGCTCTCGCCGGACGGCAGAAGGCGAAGAACGAAGCCGCTTGCGAGCGGCGCAGTGCAGCGAAGAGCTCTCCGAATTCGCCGCTAGCTCCACGGTCCTTCTCAGCTGCGAGTAGCTGCTCTCGCAGTACACAGAGGTTCGCAAGGCCCGAAGAGCCGGAGGGAAGTATCGCACACGAAAATGTGCCAGGACAGAGACGTGTTCTACGTTGTCCCCTCTCGTCGTGCAGTTTGTGCCTCTGCTGGTTCTGCTGTTAGGAATCGCTCCTTGAAAGGCGAGCGAGAGCGTCCTTCCGGGTGCATTGCACTGAGTCGAGTGCTCGCTCGGGACTTTGCTCTCGCGGCCAAGGCAAGAGGGCGTGCTTGCCCGCAGAACCGAGAACACGCTGTTGGGCAGAGCTGCAACTGACCGCTGGAGTTCAGCTCTCGCCGGACGGCAGAAGGCGAAGAACGAAGGCGCTTGCGAGCGGCGCAGTGCAGCGAAGAGCTCTCCGAATTCGCCGCTAGCTCCACGGTCCTTCTCAGCTGCGAGTAGCAGCGCTCGCAGTACACAGAGCTTCGCAAGGCCCGAAGAGCCGGAGGGAAGTATCGCACACGAAAATGTGCCAGGACAGAGACGTGTTCTACGTTGTCCCCTCTCGTCGTGCAGTTTGTGCCTCTGCTGGTTCTGCTGTTAGGAATCGCTCCTTGAAAGGCGAGCGAGAGCGTCCTTCCGGGTGCATTGCACTGAGTCGAGTGCTCGCTCGGGACTTTGCTCTCGCGGCCAAGGCAAGAGGGCGTGCTTGCCCGCAGAACCGAGAACACGCTGTTGGGCAGAGCTGCAACTGACCGCTGGAGTTCAGCTCTCGCCGGACGGCAGAAGGCGAAGAACGAAGCCGCTTGCGAGCGGCGCAGTGCAGCGAAGAGCTCTCCGAATTCGCCGCTAGCTCCACGGTCTTTCTCAGCTGCGAGTAGCTGCTCTCGCAGTACACAGAGCTTCGCAAGGCCCGAAGACCCGGAGGGAAGTATCGCACACGCAAATGTGCCAGGACAGAGACGTGTTCTACGGTGTCCCCTCTCGTCGTGCAGTTTGTGCCTCTGCTGCTTCTGCTGTTAGGAATCGCTCCTTGAAAGGCGAGCGAGAGCGTCCTTCCGGGTGCATTGCACTGAGTCGAGTGCTCGCTCGGGACTTTGCTCTCGCGGCCAAGGCAAGAGGGCGTGCTTGCCCGCAGAACCGAGAACACGCTGTTGGGCAGAGCTGCAACTGACCGCTGGAGTTCAGCTCTCGCCGGACGGCAGAAGGCGAAGAACGAAGCCGCTTGCGAGCGGCGCAGTGCAGCGAAGAGCTCTCCGAATTCGCCGCTAGCTCCCCGGTCCTTCTCAGCTGCGAGTAGCAGCGCTCGCAGTACACAGAGCTTCGCAAGGCCCGAAGAGCCGGAGGGAAGTATCGCACACGCAAATGTGCCAGGACAGAGACGTGTTCTACGTTGTCCCCTCTCGTCGTGCAGTTTGTGCCTCTGCTGCTTCTGCTGTTAGGAATCGCTCCTTGAAAGGCGAGCGAGAGCGTCCTTCCGGGTGCATTGCACTGAGTCGAGTGCTCGCTCGGGACTTTGCTCTCGGGGCCAAGGCAAGAGGGCGTGCTTGCCCGCAGAACCGAGAACACGCTGTTGGGCAGAGCTGCAACTGACCGCTGGAGTTCAGCTCTCGCCGGACGGCAGAAGGCGAAGAACGAAGGCGCTTGCGAGCGGCGCAGTGCAGCGAAGAGCTCTCCGAATTCGCCGCTAGCTCCACGGTCCTTCTCAGCTGCGAGTAGCAGCGCTCGCAGTACACAGAGCTTCGCAAGGCCCGAAGAGCCGGAGGGAAGTATCGCACACGCAAATGTGCCAGGACAGAGACGTGTTCTACGTTGTCCCCTCTCGTCGTGCAGTTTGTGCCTCTGCTGGTTCTGCTGTTAGGAATCGCTCCTTGAAAGGCGAGCGAGAGCGTCCTTCCGGGTGCATTGCACTGAGTCGAGTGCTCGCTCGGGACTTTGCTCTCGCGGCCAAGGCAAGAGGGCGTGCTTGCCCGCAGAACCGAGAACACGCTGTTGGGCAGAGCTGCAACTGACCGCTGGAGTTCAGCTCTCGCCGGACGGCAGAAGGCGAAGAACGAAGGCGCTTGCGAGCGGCGCAGTGCAGCGAAGAGCTCTCCGAATTCGCCGCTAGCTCCACGGTCCTTCTCAGCTGCGAGTAGCAGCGCTCGCAGTACACAGAGCTTCGCAAGGCCCGAAGAGCCGGAGGGAAGTATCGCACACGCAAATGTGCCAGGACAGAGACGTGTTCTACGTTGTCCCCTCTCGTCGTGCAGTTTGTGCCTCTGCTGCTTCTGCTGTTAGGAATCGCTCCTTGAAAGGCGAGCGAGAGCGTCCTTCCGGGTGCATTGCACTGAGTCGAGTGCTCGCTCGGGACTTTGCTCTCGGGGCCAAGGCAAGAGGGCGTGCTTGCCCGCAGAACCGAGAACACGCTGTTGGGCAGAGCTGCAACTGACCGCTGGAGTTCAGCTCTCGCCGGACGGCAGAAGGCGAAGAACGAAGCCGCTTGCGAGCGGCGCAGTGCAGCGAAGAGCTCTCCGAATTCGCCGCTAGCTCCACGGTCCTTCTCAGCTGCGAGTAGCAGCGCTCGCAGTACACAGAGCTTCGCAAGGCCCGAAGAGCCGGAGGGAAGTATCGCACACGCAAATGTGCCAGGACAGAGACGTGATCTACGTTGTCCCCTCTCGTCGTGCAGTTTGTGCCTCTGCTGCTTCTGCTGTTAGGAATCGCTCCTTGAAAGGCGAGCGAGAGCGTCCTTCCGGGTGCATTGCACTGAGTCGAGTGCTCGCTCGGGACTTTGCTCTCGGGGCCAAGGCAAGAGGGCGTGCTTGCCCGCAGAACCGAGAACACGCTGTTGGGCAGAGCTGCAACTGACCGCTGGAGTTCAGCTCTCGCCGGACGGCAGAAGGCGAAGAACGAAGCCGCTTGCGAGCGGCGCAGTGCAGCGAAGAGCTCTCCGAATTCGCCGCTAGCTCCCCGGTCCTTCTCAGCTGCGAGTAGCAGCGCTCGCAGTACACAGAGCTTCGCAAGGCCCGAAGAGCCGGAGGGAAGTATCGCACACGAAAATGTGCCAGGACAGAGACGTTTCTACGTTGTCCCCTCTCGTCGTGCAGTTTGTGCCTCTGCTGCTTCTGCTGTTAGGAATCGCTCCTTGAAAGGCGAGCGAGAGCGTCCTTCCGGGTGCATTGCACTGAGTCGAGTGCTCGCTCGGGACTTTGCTCTCGGGGCCAAGGCAAGAGGGCGTGCTTGCCCGCAGAACCGAGAACACGCTGTTGGGCAGAGCTGCAACTGACCGCTGGAGTTCAGCTCTCGCCGGACGGCAGAAGGCGAAGAGCGAAGGCGCTTGCGAGCGGCGCAGTGCAGCGAAGAGCTCTCCGAATTCGCCGCTAGCTCCACGGTCCTTCTCAGCTGCGAGTAGCAGCGCTCGCAGTACACAGAGCTTCGCAAGGCCCGAAGAGCCGGAGGGAAGTATCGCACACGAAAATGTGCCAGGACAGAGACGTGTTCTACGTTGTCCCCTCTCGTCGTGCAGTTTGTGCCTCTGCTGCTTCTGCTGTTAGGAATCGCTCCTTGAAAGGCGAGCGAGAGCGTCCTTCCGGGTGCATTGCACTGAGTCGAGTGCTCGCTCGGGACTTTGCTCTCGCGGCCAAGGCAAGAGGGCGTGCTTGCCCGCAGAACCGAGAACACGCTGTTGGGCAGAGCTGCAACTGACCGCTGGAGTTCAGCTCTCGCCGGACGGCAGAAGGCGAAGAACGAAGCCGCTTGCGAGCGGCGCAGTGCAGCGAAGAGCTCTCCGAATTCGCCGCTAGCTCCACGGTCCTTCTCAGCTGCGAGTAGCAGCGCTCGCAGTACACAGAGCTTCGCAAGGCCCGAAGAGCCGGAGGGAAGTATCGCACACGCAAATGTGCCAGGACAGAGACGTGTTCTACGGTGTCCCCTCTCGTCGTGCAGTTTGTGCCTCTGCTGCTTCTGCTGTTAGGAATCGCTCCTTGAAAGGCGAGCGAGAGCGTCCTTCCGGGTGCATTGCACTGAGTCGAGTGCTCGCTCGGGACTTTGCTCTCGCGGCCAAGGCAAGAGGGCGTGCTTGCCCGCAGAACCGAGAACACGCTGTTGGGCAGAGCTGCAACTGACCGCTGGAGTTCAGCTCTCGCCGGACGGCAGAAGGCGAAGAACGAAGCCGCTTGCGAGCGGCGCAGTGCAGCGAAGAGCTCTCCGAATTCGCCGCTAGCTCCACGGTCCTTCTCAGCTGCGAGTAGCAGCGCTCGCAGTACACAGAGCTTCGCAAGGCCCGAAGAGCCGGAGGGAAGTATCGCACACGCAAATGTGCCAGGACAGAGACGTGTTCTACGTTGTCCCCTCTCGTCGTGCAGTTTGTGCCTCTGCTGCTTCTGCTGTTAGGAATCGCTCCTTGAAAGGCGAGCGAGAGCGTCCTTCCGGGTGCATTGCACTGAGTCGAGTGCTCGCTCGGGACTTTGCTCTCGGGGCCAAGGCAAGAGGGCGTGCTTGCCCGCAGAACCGAGAACACGCTGTTGGGCAGAGCTGCAACTGACCGCTGGAGTTCAGCTCTCGCCGGACGGCAGAAGGCGAAGAACGAAGCCGCTTGCGAGCGGCGCAGTGCAGCGAAGAGCTCTCCGAATTCGCCGCTAGCTCCACGGTCCTTCTCAGCTGCGAGTAGCAGCGCTCGCAGTACACAGAGCTTCGCAAGGCCCGAAGAGCCGGAGGGAAGTATCGCACACGCAAATGTGCCAGGACAGAGACGTGATCTACGTTGTCCCCTCTCGTCGTGCAGTTTGTGCCTCTGCTGCTTCTGCTGTTAAGAATCGCTCCTTGAAAGGCGAGCGAGAGCGTCCTTCCGGGTGCATTGCACTGAGTCGAGTGCTCGCTCGGGACTTTGCTCTCGGGGCCAAGGCAAGAGGGCGTGCTTGCCCGCAGAACCGAGAACAACGCTGTTGGGCAGAGCTGCAACTGACCGCTGGAGTTCAGCTCTCGCCGGACGGCAGAAGGCGAAGAACGAAGCCGCTTGCGAGCGGCGCAGTGCAGCGAAGAGCTCTCCGAATTCGCCGCTAGCTCCCCGGTCCTTCTCAGCTGCGAGTAGCAGCGCTCGCAGTACACAGAGCTTCGCAAGGCCCGAAGAGCCGGAGGGAAGTATCGCACACGAAAATGTGCCAGGACAGAGACGTGTTCTACGTTGTCCCCTCTCGTCGTGCAGTTTGTGCCTCTGCTGCTTCTGCTGTTAGGAATCGCTCCTTGAAAGGCGAGCGAGAGCGTCCTTCCGGGTGCATTGCACTGAGTCGAGTGCTCGCTCGGGACTTTGCTCTCGGGGCCAAGGCAAGAGGGCGTGCTTGCCCGCAGAACCGAGAACACGCTGTTGGGCAGAGCTGCAACTGACCGCTGGAGTTCAGCTCTCGCCGGACGGCAGAAGGCGAAGAGCGAAGGCGCTTGCGAGCGGCGCAGTGCAGCGAAGAGCTCTCCGAATTCGCCGCTAGCTCCACGGTCCTTCTCAGCTGCGAGTAGCAGCGCTCGCAGTACACAGAGCTTCGCAAGGCCCGAAGAGCCGGAGGGAAGTATCGCACACGCAAATGTGCCAGGACAGAGACGTGTTCTACGTTGTCCCCTCTCGTCGTGCAGTTTGTGCCTCTGCTGCTTCTGCTGTTAGGAATCGCTCCTTGAAAGGCGAGCGAGAGCGTCCTTCCGGGTGCATTGCACTGAGTCGAGTGCTCGCTCGGGACTTTGCTCTCGCGGCCAAGGCAAGAGGGCGTGCTTGCCCGCAGAACCGAGAACACGCTGTTGGGCAGAGCTGCAACTGACCGCTGGAGTTCAGCTCTCGCCGGACGGCAGAAGGCGAAGAACGAAGCCGCTTGCGAGCGGCGCAGTGCAGCGAAGAGCTCTCCGAATTCGCCGCTAGCTCCACGGTCCTTCTCAGCTGCGAGTAGCTGCTCTCGCAGTACACAGAGCTTCGCAAGGCCCGAAGAGCCGGAGGGAAGTATCGCACACGCAAATGTGCCAGGACAGAGACGTGTTCTACGTTGTCCCCTCTCGTCGTGCAGTTTGTGCCTCTGCTGGTTCTGCTGTTAGGAATCGCTCCTTGAAAGGCGAGCGAGAGCGTCCTTCCGGGTGCATTGCACTGAGTCGAGTGCTCGCTCGGGACTTTGCTCTCGCGGCCAAGGCAAGAGGGCGTGCTTGCCCGCAGAACCGAGAACACGCTGTTGGGCAGAGCTGCAACTGACCGCTGGAGTTCAGCTCTCGCCGGACGGCAGAAGGCGAAGAACGAAGCCGCTTGCGAGCGGCGCAGTGCAGCGAAGAGCTCTCCGAATTCGCCGCTAGCTCCACGGTCTTTCTCAGCTGCGAGTAGCTGCTCTCGCAGTACACAGAGCTTCGCAAGGCCCGAAGACCCGGAGGGAAGTATCGCACACGCAAATGTGCCAGGACAGAGACGTGTTCTACGGTGTCCCCTCTCGTCGTGCAGTTTGTGCCTCTGCTGCTTCTGCTGTTAGGAATCGCTCCTTGAAAGGCGAGCGAGAGCGTCCTTCCGGGTGCATTGCACTGAGTCGAGTGCTCGCTCGGGACTTTGCTCTCGCGGCCAAGGCAAGAGGGCGTGCTTGCCCGCAGAACCGAGAACACGCTGTTGGGCAGAGCTGCAACTGACCGCTGGAGTTCAGCTCTCGCCGGACGGCAGAAGGCGAAGAACGAAGCCGCTTGCGAGCGGCGCAGTGCAGCGAAGAGCTCTCCGAATTCGCCGCTAGCTCCCCGGTCCTTCTCAGCTGCGAGTAGCAGCGCTCGCAGTACACAGAGCTTCGCAAGGCCCGAAGAGCCGGAGGGAAGTATCGCACACGCAAATGTGCCAGGACAGAGACGTGTTCTACGTTGTCCCCTCTCGTCGTGCAGTTTGTGCCTCTGCTGCTTCTGCTGTTAGGAATCGCTCCTTGAAAGGCGAGCGAGAGCGTCCTTCCGGGTGCATTGCACTGAGTCGAGTGCTCGCTCGGGACTTTGCTCTCGGGGCCAAGGCAAGAGGGCGTGCTTGCCCGCAGAACCGAGAACACGCTGTTGGGCAGAGCTGCAACTGACCGCTGGAGTTCAGCTCTCGCCGGACGGCAGAAGGCGAAGAGCGAAGCCGCTTGCGAGCGGCGCAGTGCAGCGAAGAGCTCTCCGAATTCGCCGCTAGCTCCACGGTCCTTCTCAGCTGCGAGTAGCTGCTCTCGCAGTACACAGAGCTTCGCAAGGCCCGAAGAGCCGGAGGGAAGTATCGCACACGCAAATGTGCCAGGACAGAGACGTGTTCTACGGTGTCCCCTCTCGTCGTGCAGTTTGTGCCTCTGCTGCTTCTGCTGTTAGGAATCGCTCCTTGAAAGGCGAGCGAGAGCGTCCTTCCGGGTGCATTGCACTGAGTCGAGTGCTCGCTCGAGACTTTGCTCTCGGGGCCAAGGCAAGAGGGCGTGCTTGCCCGCAGAACCGAGAACACGCTGTTGGGCAGAGCTGCAACTGACCGCTGGAGTTCAGCTCTCGCCGGACGGCAGAAGGCGAAGAACGAAGCCGCTTGCGAGCGGCGCAGTGCAGCGAAGAGCTCTCCGAATTCGCCGCTAGCTCCACGGTCCTTCTCAGCTGCGAGTAGCAGCGCTCGCAGTACACAGAGCTTCGCAAGGCCCGAAGAGCCGGAGGGAAGTATCGCACACGCAAATGTGCCAGGACAGAGACGTGTTCTACGTTGTCCCCTCTCGTCGTGCAGTTTGTGCCTCTGCTGCTTCTGCTGTTAGGAATCGCTCCTTGAAAGGCGAGCGAGAGCGTCCTTCCGGGTGCATTGCACTGAGTCGAGTGCTCGCTCGGGACTTTGCTCTCGGGGCCAAGGCAAGAGGGCGTGCTTGCCCGCAGAACCGAGAACACGCTGTTGGGCAGAGCTGCAACTGACCGCTGGAGTTCAGCTCTCGCCGGACGGCAGAAGGCGAAGAGCGAAGGCGCTTGCGAGCGGCGCAGTGCAGCGAAGAGCTCTCCGAATTCGCCGCTAGCTCCACGGTCCTTCTCAGCTGCGAGTAGCAGCGCTCGCAGTACACAGAGCTTCGCAAGGCCCGAAGAGCCGGAGGGAAGTATCGCACACGCAAATGTGCCAGGACAGAGACGTGATCTACGTTGTCCCCTCTCGTCGTGCAGTTTGTGCCTCTGCTGGTTCTGCTGTTAGGAATCGCTCCTTGAAAGGCGAGCGAGAGCGTCCTTCCGGGTGCATTGCACTGAGTCGAGTGCTCGCTCGGGACTTTGCTCTCGCGGCCAAGGCAAGAGGGCGTGCTTGCCCGCAGAACCGAGAACACGCTGTTGGGCAGAGCTGCAACTGACCGCTGGAGTTCAGCTCTCGCCGGACGGCAGAAGGCGAAGAACGAAGCCGCTTGCGAGCGGCGCAGTGCAGCGAAGAGCTCTCCGAATTCGCCGCTAGCTCCACGGTCCTTCTCAGCTGCGAGTAGCAGCGCTCGCAGTACACAGAGCTTCGCAAGGCCCGAAGAGCCGGAGGGAAGTATCGCACACGCAAATGTGCCAGGACAGAGACGTGTTCTACGTTGTCCCCTCTCGTCGTGCAGTTTGTGCCTCTGCTGCTTCTGCTGTTAGGAATCGCTCCTTGAAAGGCGAGCGAGAGCGTCCTTCCGGGTGCATTGCACTGAGTCGAGTGCTCGCTCGGGACTTTGCTCTCGCGGCCAAGGCAAGAGGGCGTGCTTGCCCGCAGAACCGAGAACACGCTGTTGGGCAGAGCTGCAACTGACCGCTGGAGTTCAGCTCTCGCCGGACGGCAGAAGGCGAAGAACGAAGCCGCTTGCGAGCGGCGCAGTGCAGCGAAGAGCTCTCCGAATTCGCCGCTAGCTCCACGGTCCTTCTCAGCTGCGAGTAGCAGCGCTCGCAGTACACAGAGCTTCGCAAGGCCCGAAGAGCCGGAGGGAAGTATCGCACACGCAAATGTGCCAGGACAGAGACGTGTTCTACGTTGTCCCCTCTCGTCGTGCAGTTTGTGCCTCTGCTGCTTCTGCTGTTAGGAATCGCTCCTTGAAAGGCGAGCGAGAGCGTCCTTCCGGGTGCATTGCACTGAGTCGAGTGCTCGCTCGGGACTTTGCTCTCGCGGCCAAGGCAAGAGGGCGTGCTTGCCCGCAGAACCGAGAACACGCTGTTGGGCAGAGCTGCAACTGACCGCTGGAGTTCAGCTCTCGCCGGACGGCAGAAGGCGAAGAACGAAGGCGCTTGCGAGCGGCGCAGTGCAGCGAAGAGCTCTCCGAATTCGCCGCTAGCTCCACGGTCCTTCTCAGCTGCGAGTAGCAGCGCTCGCAGTACACAGAGCTTCGCAAGGCCCGAAGAGCCGGAGGGAAGTATCGCACACGCAAATGTGCCAGGACAGAGACGTGTTCTACGTTGTCCCCTCTCGTCGTGCAGTTTGTGCCTCTGCTGGTTCTGCTGTTAGGAATCGCTCCTTGAAAGGCGTGCGAGAGCGTCCTTCCGGGTGCATTGCACTGAGTCGAGTGCTCGCTCGGGACTTTGCTCTCGCGGCCAAGGCAAGAGGGCGTGCTTGCCCGCAGAACCGAGAACACGCTGTTGGGCAGAGCTGCAACTGACCGCTGGAGTTCAGCTCTCGCCGGACGGCAGAAGGCGAAGAACGAAGCCGCTTGCGAGCGGCGCAGTGCAGCGAAGAGCTCTCCGAATTCGCCGCTAGCTCCACGGTCCTTCTCAGCTGCGAGTAGCAGCGCTCGCAGTACACAGAGCTTCGCAAGGCCCGAAGAGCCGGAGGGAAGTATCGCACACGCAAATGTGCCAGGACAGAGACGTGTGCTACGTTGTCCCCTCTCGTCGTGCAGTTTGTGCCTCTGCTGCTTCTGCTGTTAGGAATCGCTCCTTGAAAGGCGAGCGAGAGCGTCCTTCCGGGTGCATTGCACTGAGTCGAGTGCTCGCTCGGGACTTTGCTCTCGCGGCCAAGGCAAGAGGGCGTGCTTGCCCGCAGAACCGAGAACACGCTGTTGGGCAGAGCTGCAACTGACCGCTGGAGTTCAGCTCTCGCCGGACGGCAGAAGGCGAAGAACGAAGCCGCTTGCGAGCGGCGCAGTGCAGCGAAGAGCTCTCCGAATTCGCCGCTAGCTCCACGGTCCTTCTCAGCTGCGAGTAGCAGCGCTCGCAGTACACAGAGCTTCGCAAGGCCCGAAGAGCCGGAGGGAAGTATCGCACACGAAAATGTGCCAGGACAGAGACGTGTTCTACGTTGTCCCCTCTCGTCGTGCAGTTTGTGCCTCTGCTGCTTCTGCTGTTAGGAATCGCTCCTTGAAAGGCGAGCGAGAGCGTCCTTCCGGGTGCATTGCACTGAGTCGAGTGCTCGCTCGGGACTTTGCTCTCGCGGCCAAGGCAAGAGGGCGTGCTTGCCCGCAGAACCGAGAACACGCTGTTGGGCAGAGCTGCAACTGACCGCTGGAGTTCAGCTCTCGCCGGACGGCAGAAGGCGAAGAACGAAGCCGCTTGCGAGCGGCGCAGTGCAGCGAAGAGCTCTCCGAATTCGCCGCTAGCTCCACGGTCCTTCTCAGCTGCGAGTAGCTGCTCTCGCAGTACACAGAGCTTCGCAAGGCCCGAAGAGCCGGAGGGAAGTATCGCACACGCAAATGTGCCAGGACAGAGACGTGTTCTACGGTGTCCCCTCTCGTCGTGCAGTTTGTGCCTCTGCTGCTTCTGCTGTTAGGAATCGCTCCTTGAAAGGCGAGCGAGAGCGTCCTTCCGGGTGCATTGCACTGAGTCGAGTGCTCGCTCGGGACTTTGCTCTCGCGGCCAAGGCAAGAGGGCGTGCTTGCCCGCAGAACCGAGAACACGCTGTTGGGCAGAGCTGCAACTGACCGCTGGAGTTCAGCTCTCGCCGGACGGCAGAAGGCGAAGAACGAAGGCGCTTGCGAGCGGCGCAGTGCAGCGAAGAGCTCTCCGAATTCGCCGCTAGCTCCACGGTCCTTCTCAGCTGCGAGTAGCAGCGCTCGCAGTACACAGAGCTTCGCAAGGCCCGAAGAGCCGGAGGGAAGTATCGCACACGCAAATGTGCCAGGACAGAGACGTGTTCTACGTTGTCCCCTCTCGTCGTGCAGTTTGTGCCTCTGCTGCTTCTGCTGTTAGGAATCGCTCCTTGAAAGGCGAGCGAGAGCGTCCTTCCGGGTGCATTGCACTGAGTCGAGTGCTCGCTCGGGACTTTGCTCTCGGGGCCAAGGCAAGAGGGCGTGCTTGCCCGCAGAACCGAGAACACGCTGTTGGGCAGAGCTGCAACTGACCGCTGGAGTTCAGCTCTCGCCGGACGGCAGAAGGCGAAGAACGAAGCCGCTTGCGAGCGGCGCAGTGCAGCGAAGAGCTCTCCGAATTCGCCGCTAGCTCCACGGTCCTTCTCAGCTGCGAGTAGCAGCGCTCGCAGTACACAGAGCTTCGCAAGGCCCGAAGAGCCGGAGGGAAGTATCGCACACGCAAATGTGCCAGGACAGAGACGTGATCTACGTTGTCCCCTCTCGTCGTGCAGTTTGTGCCTCTGCTGCTTCTGCTGTTAGGAATCGCTCCTTGAAAGGCGAGCGAGAGCGTCCTTCCGGGTGCATTGCACTGAGTCGAGTGCTCGCTCGGGACTTTGCTCTCGCGGCCAAGGCAAGAGGGCGTGCTTGCCCGCAGAACCGAGAACACGCTGTTGGGCAGAGCTGCAACTGACCGCTGGAGTTCAGCTCTCGCCGGACGGCAGAAGGCGAAGAACGAAGCCGCTTGCGAGCGGCGCAGTGCAGCGAAGAGCTCTCCGAATTCGCCGCTAGCTCCCCGGTCCTTCTCAGCTGCGAGTAGCAGCGCTCGCAGTACACAGAGCTTCGCAAGGCCCGAAGAGCCGGAGGGAAGTATCGCACACGCAAATGTGCCAGGACAGAGACGTGTTCTACGTTGTCCCCTCTCGTCGTGCAGTTTGTGCCTCTGCTGGTTCTGCTGTTAGGAATCGCTCCTTGAAAGGCGAGCGAGAGCGTCCTTCCGGGTGCATTGCACTGAGTCGAGTGCTCGCTCGGGACTTTGCTCTCGGGGCCAAGGCAAGAGGGCGTGCTTGCCCGCAGAACCGAGAACACGCTGTTGGGCAGAGCTGCAACTGACCGCTGGAGTTCAGCTCTCGCCGGACGGCAGAAGGCGAAGAGCGAAGGCGCTTGCGAGCGGCGCAGTGCAGCGAAGAGCTCTCCGAATTCGCCGCTAGCTCCCCGGTCCTTCTCAGCTGCGAGTAGCAGCGCTCGCAGTACACAGAGCTTCGCAAGGCCCGAAGAGCCGGAGGGAAGTATCGCACACGCAAATGTGCCAGGACAGAGACGTGTTCTACGTTGTCCCCTCTCGTCGTGCAGTTTGTGCCTCTGCTGCTTCTGCTGTTAGGAATCGCTCCTTGAAAGGCGAGCGAGAGCGTCCTTCCGGGTGCATTGCACTGAGTCGAGTGCTCGCTCGGGACTTTGCTCTCGCGGCCAAGGCAAGAGGGCGTGCTTGCCCGCAGAACCGAGAACACGCTGTTGGGCAGAGCTGCAACTGACCGCTGGAGTTCAGCTCTCGCCGGACGGCAGAAGGCGAAGAACGAAGCCGCTTGCGAGCGGCGCAGTGCAGCGAAGAGCTCTCCGAATTCGCCGCTAGCTCCACGGTCCTTCTCAGCTGCGAGTAGCTGCTCTCGCAGTACACAGAGGTTCGCAAGGCCCGAAGAGCCGGAGGGAAGTATCGCACACGAAAATGTGCCAGGACAGAGACGTGTTCTACGTTGTCCCCTCTCGTCGTGCAGTTTGTGCCTCTGCTGGTTCTGCTGTTAGGAATCGCTCCTTGAAAGGCGAGCGAGAGCGTCCTTCCGGGTGCATTGCACTGAGTCGAGTGCTCGCTCGGGACTTTGCTCTCGCGGCCAAGGCAAGAGGGCGTGCTTGCCCGCAGAACCGAGAACACGCTGTTGGGCAGAGCTGCAACTGACCGCTGGAGTTCAGCTCTCGCCGGACGGCAGAAGGCGAAGAACGAAGGCGCTTGCGAGCGGCGCAGTGCAGCGAAGAGCTCTCCGAATTCGCCGCTAGCTCCACGGTCCTTCTCAGCTGCGAGTAGCTGCTCTCGCAGTACACAGAGCTTCGCAAGGCCCGAAGAGCCGGAGGGAAGTATCGCACACGCAAATGTGCCAGGACAGAGACGTGTTCTACGTTGTCCCCTCTCGTCGTGCAGTTTGTGCCTCTGCTGCTTCTGCTGTTAGGAATCGCTCCTTGAAAGGCGAGCGAGAGCGTCCTTCCGGGTGCATTGCACTGAGTCGAGTGCTCGCTCGGGACTTTGCTCTCGCGGCCAAGGCAAGAGGGCGTGCTTGCCCGCAGAACCGAGAACACGCTGTTGGGCAGAGCTGCAACTGACCGCTGGAGTTCAGCTCTCGCCGGACGGCAGAAGGCGAAGAACGAAGCCGCTTGCGAGCGGCGCAGTGCAGCGAAGAGCTCTCCGAATTCGCCGCTAGCTCCACGGTCTTTCTCAGCTGCGAGTAGCTGCTCTCGCAGTACACAGAGCTTCGCAAGGCCCGAAGACCCGGAGGGAAGTATCGCACACGCAAATGTGCCAGGACAGAGACGTGTTCTACGGTGTCCCCTCTCGTCGTGCAGTTTGTGCCTCTGCTGCTTCTGCTGTTAGGAATCGCTCCTTGAAAGGCGAGCGAGAGCGTCCTTCCGGGTGCATTGCACTGAGTCGAGTGCTCGCTCGGGACTTTGCTCTCGGGGCCAAGGCAAGAGGGCGTGCTTGCCCGCAGAACCGAGAACACGCTGTTGGGCAGAGCTGCAACTGACCGCTGGAGTTCAGCTCTCGCCGGACGGCAGAAGGCGAAGAACGAAGCCGCTTGCGAGCGGCGCAGTGCAGCGAAGAGCTCTCCGAATTCGCCGCTAGCTCCCCGGTCCTTCTCAGCTGCGAGTAGCAGCGCTCGCAGTACACAGAGCTTCGCAAGGCCCGAAGAGCCGGAGGGAAGTATCGCACACGCAAATGTGCCAGGACAGAGACGTGTTCTACGTTGTCCCCTCTCGTCGTGCAGTTTGTGCCTCTGCTGCTTCTGCTGTTAGGAATCGCTCCTTGAAAGGCGAGCGAGAGCGTCCTTCCGGGTGCATTGCACTGAGTCGAGTGCTCGCTCGGGACTTTGCTCTCGGGGCCAAGGCAAGAGGGCGTGCTTGCCCGCAGAACCGAGAACACGCTGTTGGGCAGAGCTGCAACTGACCGCTGGAGTTCAGCTCTCGCCGGACGGCAGAAGGCGAAGAACGAAGGCGCTTGCGAGCGGCGCAGTGCAGCGAAGAGCTCTCCGAATTCGCCGCTAGCTCCACGGTCCTTCTCAGCTGCGAGTAGCAGCGCTCGCAGTACACAGAGCTTCGCAAGGCCCGAAGAGCCGGAGGGAAGTATCGCACACGCAAATGTGCCAGGACAGAGACGTGTTCTACGTTGTCCCCTCTCGTCGTGCAGTTTGTGCCTCTGCTGGTTCTGCTGTTAGGAATCGCTCCTTGAAAGGCGAGCGAGAGCGTCCTTCCGGGTGCATTGCACTGAGTCGAGTGCTCGCTCGGGACTTTGCTCTCGCGGCCAAGGCAAGAGGGCGTGCTTGCCCGCAGAACCGAGAACACGCTGTTGGGCAGAGCTGCAACTGACCGCTGGAGTTCAGCTCTCGCCGGACGGCAGAAGGCGAAGAACGAAGGCGCTTGCGAGCGGCGCAGTGCAGCGAAGAGCTCTCCGAATTCGCCGCTAGCTCCACGGTCCTTCTCAGCTGCGAGTAGCAGCGCTCGCAGTACACAGAGCTTCGCAAGGCCCGAAGAGCCGGAGGGAAGTATCGCACACGCAAATGTGCCAGGACAGAGACGTGTTCTACGTTGTCCCCTCTCGTCGTGCAGTTTGTGCCTCTGCTGCTTCTGCTGTTAGGAATCGCTCCTTGAAAGGCGAGCGAGAGCGTCCTTCCGGGTGCATTGCACTGAGTCGAGTGCTCGCTCGGGACTTTGCTCTCGGGGCCAAGGCAAGAGGGCGTGCTTGCCCGCAGAACCGAGAACACGCTGTTGGGCAGAGCTGCAACTGACCGCTGGAGTTCAGCTCTCGCCGGACGGCAGAAGGCGAAGAACGAAGCCGCTTGCGAGCGGCGCAGTGCAGCGAAGAGCTCTCCGAATTCGCCGCTAGCTCCACGGTCCTTCTCAGCTGCGAGTAGCAGCGCTCGCAGTACACAGAGCTTCGCAAGGCCCGAAGAGCCGGAGGGAAGTATCGCACACGCAAATGTGCCAGGACAGAGACGTGATCTACGTTGTCCCCTCTCGTCGTGCAGTTTGTGCCTCTGCTGCTTCTGCTGTTAGGAATCGCTCCTTGAAAGGCGAGCGAGAGCGTCCTTCCGGGTGCATTGCACTGAGTCGAGTGCTCGCTCGGGACTTTGCTCTCGGGGCCAAGGCAAGAGGGCGTGCTTGCCCGCAGAACCGAGAACACGCTGTTGGGCAGAGCTGCAACTGACCGCTGGAGTTCAGCTCTCGCCGGACGGCAGAAGGCGAAGAACGAAGCCGCTTGCGAGCGGCGCAGTGCAGCGAAGAGCTCTCCGAATTCGCCGCTAGCTCCCCGGTCCTTCTCAGCTGCGAGTAGCAGCGCTCGCAGTACACAGAGCTTCGCAAGGCCCGAAGAGCCGGAGGGAAGTATCGCACACGAAAATGTGCCAGGACAGAGACGTGTTCTACGTTGTCCCCTCTCGTCGTGCAGTTTGTGCCTCTGCTGCTTCTGCTGTTAGGAATCGCTCCTTGAAAGGCGAGCGAGAGCGTCCTTCCGGGTGCATTGCACTGAGTCGAGTGCTCGCTCGGGACTTTGCTCTCGGGGCCAAGGCAAGAGGGCGTGCTTGCCCGCAGAACCGAGAACACGCTGTTGGGCAGAGCTGCAACTGACCGCTGGAGTTCAGCTCTCGCCGGACGGCAGAAGGCGAAGAGCGAAGGCGCTTGCGAGCGGCGCAGTGCAGCGAAGAGCTCTCCGAATTCGCCGCTAGCTCCACGGTCCTTCTCAGCTGCGAGTAGCAGCGCTCGCAGTACACAGAGCTTCGCAAGGCCCGAAGAGCCGGAGGGAAGTATCGCACACGAAAATGTGCCAGGACAGAGACGTGTTCTACGTTGTCCCCTCTCGTCGTGCAGTTTGTGCCTCTGCTGCTTCTGCTGTTAGGAATCGCTCCTTGAAAGGCGAGCGAGAGCGTCCTTCCGGGTGCATTGCACTGAGTCGAGTGCTCGCTCGGGACTTTGCTCTCGCGGCCAAGGCAAGAGGGCGTGCTTGCCCGCAGAACCGAGAACACGCTGTTGGGCAGAGCTGCAACTGACCGCTGGAGTTCAGCTCTCGCCGGACGGCAGAAGGCGAAGAACGAAGGCGCTTGCGAGCGGCGCAGTGCAGCGAAGAGCTCTCCGAATTCGCCGCTAGCTCCACGGTCCTTCTCAGCTGCGAGTAGCTGCTCTCGCAGTACACAGAGCTTCGCAAGGCCCGAAGAGCCGGAGGGAAGTATCGCACACGCAAATGTGCCAGGACAGAGACGTGTTCTACGTTGTCCCCTCTCGTCGTGCAGTTTGTGCCTCTGCTGCT
This sequence comes from Sturnus vulgaris, assembly GCF_052056855.1. NCBI lineage: Eukaryota > Metazoa > Chordata > Aves > Passeriformes > Sturnidae > Sturnus > Sturnus vulgaris. The sequence continues at coordinate 21,999 of NW_028275910.1, forward strand.
TCTGCTGTTAGGAATCGCTCCTTGAAAGGCGAGCGAGAGCGTCCTTCCGGGTGCATTGCACTGAGTCGAGTGCTCGCTCGGGACTTTGCTCTCGCGGCCAAGGCAAGAGGGCGTGCTTGCCCGCAGAACCGAGAACACGCTGTTGGGCAGAGCTGCAACTGACCGCTGGAGTTCAGCTCTCGCCGGACGGCAGAAGGCGAAGAACGAAGGCGCTTGCGAGCGGCGCAGTGCAGCGAAGAGCTCTCCGAATTCGCCGCTAGCTCCACGGTCTTTCTCAGCTGCGAGTAGCTGCTCTCGCAGTACACAGAGCTTCGCAAGGCCCGAAGACCCGGAGGGAAGTATCGCACACGCAAATGTGCCAGGACAGAGACGTGTTCTACGGTGTCCCCTCTCGTCGTGCAGTTTGTGCCTCTGCTGCTTCTGCTGTTAGGAATCGCTCCTTGAAAGGCGAGCGAGAGCGTCCTTCCGGGTGCATTGCACTGAGTCGAGTGCTCGCTCGGGACTTTGCTCTCGGGGCCAAGGCAAGAGGGCGTGCTTGCCCGCAGAACCGAGAACACGCTGTTGGGCAGAGCTGCAACTGACCGCTGGAGTTCAGCTCTCGCCGGACGGCAGAAGGCGAAGAACGAAGGCGCTTGCGAGCGGCGCAGTGCAGCGAAGAGCTCTCCGAATTCGCCGCTAGCTCCACGGTCCTTCTCAGCTGCGAGTAGCAGCGCTCGCAGTACACAGAGCTTCGCAAGGCCCGAAGAGCCGGAGGGAAGTATCGCACACGCAAATGTGCCAGGACAGAGACGTGTTCTACGTTGTCCCCTCTCGTCGTGCAGTTTGTGCCTCTGCTGCTTCTGCTGTTAGGAATCGCTCCTTGAAAGGCGAGCGAGAGCGTCCTTCCGGGTGCATTGCACTGAGTCGAGTGCTCGCTCGGGACTTTGCTCTCGGGGCCAAGGCAAGAGGGCGTGCTTGCCCGCAGAACCGAGAACACGCTGTTGGGCAGAGCTGCAACTGACCGCTGGAGTTCAGCTCTCGCCGGACGGCAGAAGGCGAAGAACGAAGCCGCTTGCGAGCGGCGCAGTGCAGCGAAGAGCTCTCCGAATTCGCCGCTAGCTCCACGGTCCTTCTCAGCTGCGAGTAGCAGCGCTCGCAGTACACAGAGCTTCGCAAGGCCCGAAGAGCCGGAGGGAAGTATCGCACACGCAAATGTGCCAGGACAGAGACGTGATCTACGTTGTCCCCTCTCGTCGTGCAGTTTGTGCCTCTGCTGCTTCTGCTGTTAAGAATCGCTCCTTGAAAGGCGAGCGAGAGCGTCCTTCCGGGTGCATTGCACTGAGTCGAGTGCTCGCTCGGGACTTTGCTCTCGGGGCCAAGGCAAGAGGGCGTGCTTGCCCGCAGAACCGAGAACACGCTGTTGGGCAGAGCTGCAACTGACCGCTGGAGTTCAGCTCTCGCCGGACGGCAGAAGGCGAAGAACGAAGCCGCTTGCGAGCGGCGCAGTGCAGCGAAGAGCTCTCCGAATTCGCCGCTAGCTCCCCGGTCCTTCTCAGCTGCGAGTAGCAGCGCTCGCAGTACACAGAGCTTCGCAAGGCCCGAAGAGCCGGAGGGAAGTATCGCACACGCAAATGTGCCAGGACAGAGACGTGTTCTACGTTGTCCCCTCTCGTCGTGCAGTTTGTGCCTCTGCTGCTTCTGCTGTTAGGAATCGCTCCTTGAAAGGCGAGCGAGAGCGTCCTTCCGGGTGCATTGCACTGAGTCGAGTGCTCGCTCGGGACTTTGCTCTCGGGGCCAAGGCAAGAGGGCGTGCTTGCCCGCAGAACCGAGAACACGCTGTTGGGCAGAGCTGCAACTGACCGCTGGAGTTCAGCTCTCGCCGGACGGCAGAAGGCGAAGAGCGAAGGCGCTTGCGAGCGGCGCAGTGCAGCGAAGAGCTCTCCGAATTCGCCGCTAGCTCCACGGTCCTTCTCAGCTGCGAGTAGCAGCGCTCGCAGTACACAGAGCTTCGCAAGGCCCGAAGAGCCGGAGGGAAGTATCGCACACGCAAATGTGCCAGGACAGAGACGTGTTCTACGTTGTCCCCTCTCGTCGTGCAGTTTGTGCCTCTGCTGCTTCTGCTGTTAGGAATCGCTCCTTGAAAGGCGAGCGAGAGCGTCCTTCCGGGTGCATTGCACTGAGTCGAGTGCTCGCTCGGGACTTTGCTCTCGCGGCCAAGGCAAGAGGGCGTGCTTGCCCGCAGAACCGAGAACACGCTGTTGGGCAGAGCTGCAACTGACCGCTGGAGTTCAGCTCTCGCCGGACGGCAGAAGGCGAAGAACGAAGCCGCTTGCGAGCGGCGCAGTGCAGCGAAGAGCTCTCCGAATTCGCCGCTAGCTCCACGGTCTTTCTCAGCTGCGAGTAGCTGCTCTCGCAGTACACAGAGCTTCGCAAGGCCCGAAGACCCGGAGGGAAGTATCGCACACGCAAATGTGCCAGGACAGAGACGTGTTCTACGGTGTCCCCTCTCGTCGTGCAGTTTGTGCCTCTGCTGCTTCTGCTGTTAGGAATCGCTCCTTGAAAGGCGAGCGAGAGCGTCCTTCCGGGTGCATTGCACTGAGTCGAGTGCTCGCTCGGGACTTTGCTCTCGCGGCCAAGGCAAGAGGGCGTGCTTGCCCGCAGAACCGAGAACACGCTGTTGGGCAGAGCTGCAACTGACCGCTGGAGTTCAGCTCTCGCCGGACGGCAGAAGGCGAAGAACGAAGGCGCTTGCGAGCGGCGCAGTGCAGCGAAGAGCTCTCCGAATTCGCCGCTAGCTCCACGGTCCTTCTCAGCTGCGAGTAGCAGCGCTCGCAGTACACAGAGCTTCGCAAGGCCCGAAGAGCCGGAGGGAAGTATCGCACACGCAAATGTGCCAGGACAGAGACGTGTTCTACGGTGTCCCCTCTCGTCGTGCAGTTTGTGCCTCTGCTGCTTCTGCTGTTAGGAATCGCTCCTTGAAAGGCGAGCGAGAGCGTCCTTCCGGGTGCATTGCACTGAGTCGAGTGCTCGCTCGGGACTTTGCTCTCGGGGCCAAGGCAAGAGGGCGTGCTTGCCCGCAGAACCGAGAACACGCTGTTGGGCAGAGCTGCAACTGACCGCTGGAGTTCAGCTCTCGCCGGACGGCAGAAGGCGAAGAACGAAGCCGCTTGCGAGCGGCGCAGTGCAGCGAAGAGCTCTCCGAATTCGCCGCTAGCTCCACGGTCCTTCTCAGCTGCGAGTAGCAGCGCTCGCAGTACACAGAGCTTCGCAAGGCCCGAAGAGCCGGAGGGAAGTATCGCACACGCAAATGTGCCAGGACAGAGACGTGATCTACGTTGTCCCCTCTCGTCGTGCAGTTTGTGCCTCTGCTGCTTCTGCTGTTAGGAATCGCTCCTTGAAAGGCGAGCGAGAGCGTCCTTCCGGGTGCATTGCACTGAGTCGAGTGCTCGCTCGGGACTTTGCTCTCGCGGCCAAGGCAAGAGGGCGTGCTTGCCCGCAGAACCGAGAACACGCTGTTGGGCAGAGCTGCAACTGACCGCTGGAGTTCAGCTCTCGCCGGACGGCAGAAGGCGAAGAACGAAGCCGCTTGCGAGCGGCGCAGTGCAGCGAAGAGCTCTCCGAATTCGCCGCTAGCTCCACGGTCCTTCTCAGCTGCGAGTAGCAGCGCTCGCAGTACACAGAGCTTCGCAAGGCCCGAAGAGCCGGAGGGAAGTATCGCACACGCAAATGTGCCAGGACAGAGACGTGTTCTACGTTGTCCCCTCTCGTCGTGCAGTTTGTGCCTCTGCTGCTTCTGCTGTTAGGAATCGCTCCTTGAAAGGCGAGCGAGAGCGTCCTTCCGGGTGCATTGCACTGAGTCGAGTGCTCGCTCGGGACTTTGCTCTCGGGGCCAAGGCAAGAGGGCGTGCTTGCCCGCAGAACCGAGAACACGCTGTTGGGCAGAGCTGCAACTGACCGCTGGAGTTCAGCTCTCGCCGGACGGCAGAAGGCGAAGAGCGAAGGCGCTTGCGAGCGGCGCAGTGCAGCGAAGAGCTCTCCGAATTCGCCGCTAGCTCCACGGTCCTTCTCAGCTGCGAGTAGCAGCGCTCGCAGTACACAGAGCTTCGCAAGGCCCGAAGAGCCGGAGGGAAGTATCGCACACGCAAATGTGCCAGGACAGAGACGTGTTCTACGTTGTCCCCTCTCGTCGTGCAGTTTGTGCCTCTGCTGCTTCTGCTGTTAGGAATCGCTCCTTGAAAGGCGAGCGAGAGCGTCCTTCCGGGTGCATTGCACTGAGTCGAGTGCTCGCTCGGGACTTTGCTCTCGCGGCCAAGGCAAGAGGGCGTGCTTGCCCGCAGAACCGAGAACACGCTGTTGGGCAGAGCTGCAACTGACCGCTGGAGTTCAGCTCTCGCCGGACGGCAGAAGGCGAAGAACGAAGCCGCTTGCGAGCGGCGCAGTGCAGCGAAGAGCTCTCCGAATTCGCCGCTAGCTCCACGGTCCTTCTCAGCTGCGAGTAGCTGCTCTCGCAGTACACAGAGGTTCGCAAGGCCCGAAGAGCCGGAGGGAAGTATCGCACACGAAAATGTGCCAGGACAGAGACGTGTTCTACGTTGTCCCCTCTCGTCGTGCAGTTTGTGCCTCTGCTGGTTCTGCTGTTAGGAATCGCTCCTTGAAAGGCGAGCGAGAGCGTCCTTCCGGGTGCATTGCACTGAGTCGAGTGCTCGCTCGGGACTTTGCTCTCGCGGCCAAGGCAAGAGGGCGTGCTTGCCCGCAGAACCGAGAACACGCTGTTGGGCAGAGCTGCAACTGACCGCTGGAGTTCAGCTCTCGCCGGACGGCAGAAGGCGAAGAACGAAGGCGCTTGCGAGCGGCGCAGTGCAGCGAAGAGCTCTCCGAATTCGCCGCTAGCTCCACGGTCCTTCTCAGCTGCGAGTAGCAGCGCTCGCAGTACACAGAGCTTCGCAAGGCCCGAAGAGCCGGAGGGAAGTATCGCACACGAAAATGTGCCAGGACAGAGACGTGTTCTACGTTGTCCCCTCTCGTCGTGCAGTTTGTGCCTCTGCTGGTTCTGCTGTTAGGAATCGCTCCTTGAAAGGCGAGCGAGAGCGTCCTTCCGGGTGCATTGCACTGAGTCGAGTGCTCGCTCGGGACTTTGCTCTCGCGGCCAAGGCAAGAGGGCGTGCTTGCCCGCAGAACCGAGAACACGCTGTTGGGCAGAGCTGCAACTGACCGCTGGAGTTCAGCTCTCGCCGGACGGCAGAAGGCGAAGAACGAAGCCGCTTGCGAGCGGCGCAGTGCAGCGAAGAGCTCTCCGAATTCGCCGCTAGCTCCACGGTCTTTCTCAGCTGCGAGTAGCTGCTCTCGCAGTACACAGAGCTTCGCAAGGCCCGAAGACCCGGAGGGAAGTATCGCACACGCAAATGTGCCAGGACAGAGACGTGTTCTACGGTGTCCCCTCTCGTCGTGCAGTTTGTGCCTCTGCTGCTTCTGCTGTTAGGAATCGCTCCTTGAAAGGCGAGCGAGAGCGTCCTTCCGGGTGCATTGCACTGAGTCGAGTGCTCGCTCGGGACTTTGCTCTCGCGGCCAAGGCAAGAGGGCGTGCTTGCCCGCAGAACCGAGAACACGCTGTTGGGCAGAGCTGCAACTGACCGCTGGAGTTCAGCTCTCGCCGGACGGCAGAAGGCGAAGAACGAAGCCGCTTGCGAGCGGCGCAGTGCAGCGAAGAGCTCTCCGAATTCGCCGCTAGCTCCCCGGTCCTTCTCAGCTGCGAGTAGCAGCGCTCGCAGTACACAGAGCTTCGCAAGGCCCGAAGAGCCGGAGGGAAGTATCGCACACGCAAATGTGCCAGGACAGAGACGTGTTCTACGTTGTCCCCTCTCGTCGTGCAGTTTGTGCCTCTGCTGCTTCTGCTGTTAGGAATCGCTCCTTGAAAGGCGAGCGAGAGCGTCCTTCCGGGTGCATTGCACTGAGTCGAGTGCTCGCTCGGGACTTTGCTCTCGGGGCCAAGGCAAGAGGGCGTGCTTGCCCGCAGAACCGAGAACACGCTGTTGGGCAGAGCTGCAACTGACCGCTGGAGTTCAGCTCTCGCCGGACGGCAGAAGGCGAAGAACGAAGGCGCTTGCGAGCGGCGCAGTGCAGCGAAGAGCTCTCCGAATTCGCCGCTAGCTCCACGGTCCTTCTCAGCTGCGAGTAGCAGCGCTCGCAGTACACAGAGCTTCGCAAGGCCCGAAGAGCCGGAGGGAAGTATCGCACACGCAAATGTGCCAGGACAGAGACGTGTTCTACGTTGTCCCCTCTCGTCGTGCAGTTTGTGCCTCTGCTGGTTCTGCTGTTAGGAATCGCTCCTTGAAAGGCGAGCGAGAGCGTCCTTCCGGGTGCATTGCACTGAGTCGAGTGCTCGCTCGGGACTTTGCTCTCGCGGCCAAGGCAAGAGGGCGTGCTTGCCCGCAGAACCGAGAACACGCTGTTGGGCAGAGCTGCAACTGACCGCTGGAGTTCAGCTCTCGCCGGACGGCAGAAGGCGAAGAACGAAGGCGCTTGCGAGCGGCGCAGTGCAGCGAAGAGCTCTCCGAATTCGCCGCTAGCTCCACGGTCCTTCTCAGCTGCGAGTAGCAGCGCTCGCAGTACACAGAGCTTCGCAAGGCCCGAAGAGCCGGAGGGAAGTATCGCACACGCAAATGTGCCAGGACAGAGACGTGTTCTACGTTGTCCCCTCTCGTCGTGCAGTTTGTGCCTCTGCTGCTTCTGCTGTTAGGAATCGCTCCTTGAAAGGCGAGCGAGAGCGTCCTTCCGGGTGCATTGCACTGAGTCGAGTGCTCGCTCGGGACTTTGCTCTCGGGGCCAAGGCAAGAGGGCGTGCTTGCCCGCAGAACCGAGAACACGCTGTTGGGCAGAGCTGCAACTGACCGCTGGAGTTCAGCTCTCGCCGGACGGCAGAAGGCGAAGAACGAAGCCGCTTGCGAGCGGCGCAGTGCAGCGAAGAGCTCTCCGAATTCGCCGCTAGCTCCACGGTCCTTCTCAGCTGCGAGTAGCAGCGCTCGCAGTACACAGAGCTTCGCAAGGCCCGAAGAGCCGGAGGGAAGTATCGCACACGCAAATGTGCCAGGACAGAGACGTGATCTACGTTGTCCCCTCTCGTCGTGCAGTTTGTGCCTCTGCTGCTTCTGCTGTTAGGAATCGCTCCTTGAAAGGCGAGCGAGAGCGTCCTTCCGGGTGCATTGCACTGAGTCGAGTGCTCGCTCGGGACTTTGCTCTCGGGGCCAAGGCAAGAGGGCGTGCTTGCCCGCAGAACCGAGAACACGCTGTTGGGCAGAGCTGCAACTGACCGCTGGAGTTCAGCTCTCGCCGGACGGCAGAAGGCGAAGAACGAAGCCGCTTGCGAGCGGCGCAGTGCAGCGAAGAGCTCTCCGAATTCGCCGCTAGCTCCCCGGTCCTTCTCAGCTGCGAGTAGCAGCGCTCGCAGTACACAGAGCTTCGCAAGGCCCGAAGAGCCGGAGGGAAGTATCGCACACGAAAATGTGCCAGGACAGAGACGTGTTCTACGTTGTCCCCTCTCGTCGTGCAGTTTGTGCCTCTGCTGCTTCTGCTGTTAGGAATCGCTCCTTGAAAGGCGAGCGAGAGCGTCCTTCCGGGTGCATTGCACTGAGTCGAGTGCTCGCTCGGGACTTTGCTCTCGGGGCCAAGGCAAGAGGGCGTGCTTGCCCGCAGAACCGAGAACACGCTGTTGGGCAGAGCTGCAACTGACCGCTGGAGTTCAGCTCTCGCCGGACGGCAGAAGGCGAAGAGCGAAGGCGCTTGCGAGCGGCGCAGTGCAGCGAAGAGCTCTCCGAATTCGCCGCTAGCTCCACGGTCCTTCTCAGCTGCGAGTAGCAGCGCTCGCAGTACACAGAGCTTCGCAAGGCCCGAAGAGCCGGAGGGAAGTATCGCACACGAAAATGTGCCAGGACAGAGACGTGTTCTACGTTGTCCCCTCTCGTCGTGCAGTTTGTGCCTCTGCTGCTTCTGCTGTTAGGAATCGCTCCTTGAAAGGCGAGCGAGAGCGTCCTTCCGGGTGCATTGCACTGAGTCGAGTGCTCGCTCGGGACTTTGCTCTCGCGGCCAAGGCAAGAGGGCGTGCTTGCCCGCAGAACCGAGAACACGCTGTTGGGCAGAGCTGCAACTGACCGCTGGAGTTCAGCTCTCGCCGGACGGCAGAAGGCGAAGAACGAAGCCGCTTGCGAGCGGCGCAGTGCAGCGAAGAGCTCTCCGAATTCGCCGCTAGCTCCACGGTCCTTCTCAGCTGCGAGTAGCAGCGCTCGCAGTACACAGAGCTTCGCAAGGCCCGAAGAGCCGGAGGGAAGTATCGCACACGCAAATGTGCCAGGACAGAGACGTGTTCTACGGTGTCCCCTCTCGTCGTGCAGTTTGTGCCTCTGCTGCTTCTGCTGTTAGGAATCGCTCCTTGAAAGGCGAGCGAGAGCGTCCTTCCGGGTGCATTGCACTGAGTCGAGTGCTCGCTCGGGACTTTGCTCTCGCGGCCAAGGCAAGAGGGCGTGCTTGCCCGCAGAACCGAGAACACGCTGTTGGGCAGAGCTGCAACTGACCGCTGGAGTTCAGCTCTCGCCGGACGGCAGAAGGCGAAGAACGAAGCCGCTTGCGAGCGGCGCAGTGCAGCGAAGAGCTCTCCGAATTCGCCGCTAGCTCCACGGTCCTTCTCAGCTGCGAGTAGCAGCGCTCGCAGTACACAGAGCTTCGCAAGGCCCGAAGAGCCGGAGGGAAGTATCGCACACGCAAATGTGCCAGGACAGAGACGTGTTCTACGTTGTCCCCTCTCGTCGTGCAGTTTGTGCCTCTGCTGCTTCTGCTGTTAGGAATCGCTCCTTGAAAGGCGAGCGAGAGCGTCCTTCCGGGTGCATTGCACTGAGTCGAGTGCTCGCTCGGGACTTTGCTCTCGGGGCCAAGGCAAGAGGGCGTGCTTGCCCGCAGAACCGAGAACACGCTGTTGGGCAGAGCTGCAACTGACCGCTGGAGTTCAGCTCTCGCCGGACGGCAGAAGGCGAAGAACGAAGCCGCTTGCGAGCGGCGCAGTGCAGCGAAGAGCTCTCCGAATTCGCCGCTAGCTCCACGGTCCTTCTCAGCTGCGAGTAGCAGCGCTCGCAGTACACAGAGCTTCGCAAGGCCCGAAGAGCCGGAGGGAAGTATCGCACACGCAAATGTGCCAGGACAGAGACGTGATCTACGTTGTCCCCTCTCGTCGTGCAGTTTGTGCCTCTGCTGCTTCTGCTGTTAAGAATCGCTCCTTGAAAGGCGAGCGAGAGCGTCCTTCCGGGTGCATTGCACTGAGTCGAGTGCTCGCTCGGGACTTTGCTCTCGGGGCCAAGGCAAGAGGGCGTGCTTGCCCGCAGAACCGAGAACACGCTGTTGGGCAGAGCTGCAACTGACCGCTGGAGTTCAGCTCTCGCCGGACGGCAGAAGGCGAAGAACGAAGCCGCTTGCGAGCGGCGCAGTGCAGCGAAGAGCTCTCCGAATTCGCCGCTAGCTCCCCGGTCCTTCTCAGCTGCGAGTAGCAGCGCTCGCAGTACACAGAGCTTCGCAAGGCCCGAAGAGCCGGAGGGAAGTATCGCACACGAAAATGTGCCAGGACAGAGACGTGTTCTACGTTGTCCCCTCTCGTCGTGCAGTTTGTGCCTCTGCTGCTTCTGCTGTTAGGAATCGCTCCTTGAAAGGCGAGCGAGAGCGTCCTTCCGGGTGCATTGCACTGAGTCGAGTGCTCGCTCGGGACTTTGCTCTCGGGGCCAAGGCAAGAGGGCGTGCTTGCCCGCAGAACCGAGAACACGCTGTTGGGCAGAGCTGCAACTGACCGCTGGAGTTCAGCTCTCGCCGGACGGCAGAAGGCGAAGAGCGAAGGCGCTTGCGAGCGGCGCAGTGCAGCGAAGAGCTCTCCGAATTCGCCGCTAGCTCCACGGTCCTTCTCAGCTGCGAGTAGCAGCGCTCGCAGTACACAGAGCTTCGCAAGGCCCGAAGAGCCGGAGGGAAGTATCGCACACGCAAATGTGCCAGGACAGAGACGTGTTCTACGTTGTCCCCTCTCGTCGTGCAGTTTGTGCCTCTGCTGCTTCTGCTGTTAGGAATCGCTCCTTGAAAGGCGAGCGAGAGCGTCCTTCCGGGTGCATTGCACTGAGTCGAGTGCTCGCTCGGGACTTTGCTCTCGCGGCCAAGGCAAGAGGGCGTGCTTGCCCGCAGAACCGAGAACACGCTGTTGGGCAGAGCTGCAACTGACCGCTGGAGTTCAGCTCTCGCCGGACGGCAGAAGGCGAAGAACGAAGCCGCTTGCGAGCGGCGCAGTGCAGCGAAGAGCTCTCCGAATTCGCCGCTAGCTCCACGGTCCTTCTCAGCTGCGAGTAGCTGCTCTCGCAGTACACAGAGCTTCGCAAGGCCCGAAGAGCCGGAGGGAAGTATCGCACACGCAAATGTGCCAGGACAGAGACGTGTTCTACGTTGTCCCCTCTCGTCGTGCAGTTTGTGCCTCTGCTGGTTCTGCTGTTAGGAATCGCTCCTTGAAAGGCGAGCGAGAGCGTCCTTCCGGGTGCATTGCACTGAGTCGAGTGCTCGCTCGGGACTTTGCTCTCGCGGCCAAGGCAAGAGGGCGTGCTTGCCCGCAGAACCGAGAACACGCTGTTGGGCAGAGCTGCAACTGACCGCTGGAGTTCAGCTCTCGCCGGACGGCAGAAGGCGAAGAACGAAGCCGCTTGCGAGCGGCGCAGTGCAGCGAAGAGCTCTCCGAATTCGCCGCTAGCTCCACGGTCTTTCTCAGCTGCGAGTAGCTGCTCTCGCAGTACACAGAGCTTCGCAAGGCCCGAAGACCCGGAGGGAAGTATCGCACACGCAAATGTGCCAGGACAGAGACGTGTTCTACGGTGTCCCCTCTCGTCGTGCAGTTTGTGCCTCTGCTGCTTCTGCTGTTAGGAATCGCTCCTTGAAAGGCGAGCGAGAGCGTCCTTCCGGGTGCATTGCACTGAGTCGAGTGCTCGCTCGGGACTTTGCTCTCGCGGCCAAGGCAAGAGGGCGTGCTTGCCCGCAGAACCGAGAACACGCTGTTGGGCAGAGCTGCAACTGACCGCTGGAGTTCAGCTCTCGCCGGACGGCAGAAGGCGAAGAACGAAGCCGCTTGCGAGCGGCGCAGTGCAGCGAAGAGCTCTCCGAATTCGCCGCTAGCTCCCCGGTCCTTCTCAGCTGCGAGTAGCAGCGCTCGCAGTACACAGAGCTTCGCAAGGCCCGAAGAGCCGGAGGGAAGTATCGCACACGCAAATGTGCCAGGACAGAGACGTGTTCTACGTTGTCCCCTCTCGTCGTGCAGTTTGTGCCTCTGCTGCTTCTGCTGTTAGGAATCGCTCCTTGAAAGGCGAGCGAGAGCGTCCTTCCGGGTGCATTGCACTGAGTCGAGTGCTCGCTCGGGACTTTGCTCTCGGGGCCAAGGCAAGAGGGCGTGCTTGCCCGCAGAACCGAGAACACGCTGTTGGGCAGAGCTGCAACTGACCGCTGGAGTTCAGCTCTCGCCGGACGGCAGAAGGCGAAGAGCGAAGCCGCTTGCGAGCGGCGCAGTGCAGCGAAGAGCTCTCCGAATTCGCCGCTAGCTCCACGGTCCTTCTCAGCTGCGAGTAGCTGCTCTCGCAGTACACAGAGCTTCGCAAGGCCCGAAGAGCCGGAGGGAAGTATCGCACACGCAAATGTGCCAGGACAGAGACGTGTTCTACGTTGTCCCCTCTCGTCGTGCAGTTTGTGCCTCTGCTGGTTCTGCTGTTAGGAATCGCTCCTTGAAAGGCGAGCGAGAGCGTCCTTCCGGGTGCATTGCACTGAGTCGAGTGCTCGCTCGGGACTTTGCTCTCGCGGCCAAGGCAAGAGGGCGTGCTTGCCCGCAGAACCGAGAACACGCTGTTGGGCAGAGCTGCAACTGACCGCTGGAGTTCAGCTCTCGCCGGACGGCAGAAGGCGAAGAACGAAGGCGCTTGCGAGCGGCGCAGTGCAGCGAAGAGCTCTCCGAATTCGCCGCTAGCTCCACGGTCCTTCTCAGCTGCGAGTAGCAGCGCTCGCAGTACACAGAGCTTCGCAAGGCCCGAAGAGCCGGAGGGAAGTATCGCACACGCAAATGTGCCAGGACAGAGACGTGTTCTACGGTGTCCCCTCTCGTCGTGCAGTTTGTGCCTCTGCTGCTTCTGCTGTTAGGAATCGCTCCTTGAAAGGCGAGCGAGAGCGTCCTTCCGGGTGCATTGCACTGAGTCGAGTGCTCGCTCGGGACTTTGCTCTCGCGGCCAAGGCAAGAGGGCGTGCTTGCCCGCAGAACCGAGAACACGCTGTTGGGCAGAGCTGCAACTGACCGCTGGAGTTCAGCTCTCGCCGGACGGCAGAAGGCGAAGAACGAAGGCGCTTGCGAGCGGCGCAGTGCAGCGAAGAGCTCTCCGAATTCGCCGCTAGCTCCACGGTCCTTCTCAGCTGCGAGTAGCAGCGCTCGCAGTACACAGAGCTTCGCAAGGCCCGAAGAGCCGGAGGGAAGTATCGCACACGCAAATGTGCCAGGACAGAGACGTGTTCTACGTTGTCCCCTCTCGTCGTGCAGTTTGTGCCTCTGCTGCTTCTGCTGTTAGGAATCGCTCCTTGAAAGGCGAGCGAGAGCGTCCTTCCGGGTGCATTGCACTGAGTCGAGTGCTCGCTCGGGACTTTGCTCTCGGGGCCAAGGCAAGAGGGCGTGCTTGCCCGCAGAACCGAGAACACGCTGTTGGGCAGAGCTGCAACTGACCGCTGGAGTTCAGCTCTCGCCGGACGGCAGAAGGCGAAGAACGAAGCCGCTTGCGAGCGGCGCAGTGCAGCGAAGAGCTCTCCGAATTCGCCGCTAGCTCCACGGTCCTTCTCAGCTGCGAGTAGCAGCGCTCGCAGTACACAGAGCTTCGCAAGGCCCGAAGAGCCGGAGGGAAGTATCGCACACGCAAATGTGCCAGGACAGAGACGTGATCTACGTTGTCCCCTCTCGTCGTGCAGTTTGTGCCTCTGCTGCTTCTGCTGTTAGGAATCGCTCCTTGAAAGGCGAGCGAGAGCGTCCTTCCGGGTGCATTGCACTGAGTCGAGTGCTCGCTCGGGACTTTGCTCTCGCGGCCAAGGCAAGAGGGCGTGCTTGCCCGCAGAACCGAGAACACGCTGTTGGGCAGAGCTGCAACTGACCGCTGGAGTTCAGCTCTCGCCGGACGGCAGAAGGCGAAGAACGAAGCCGCTTGCGAGCGGCGCAGTGCAGCGAAGAGCTCTCCGAATTCGCCGCTAGCTCCCCGGTCCTTCTCAGCTGCGAGTAGCAGCGCTCGCAGTACACAGAGCTTCGCAAGGCCCGAAGAGCCGGAGGGAAGTATCGCACACGCAAATGTGCCAGGACAGAGACGTGTTCTACGTTGTCCCCTCTCGTCGTGCAGTTTGTGCCTCTGCTGCTTCTGCTGTTAGGAATCGCTCCTTGAAAGGCGAGCGAGAGCGTCCTTCCGGGTGCATTGCACTGAGTCGAGTGCTCGCTCGGGACTTTGCTCTCGGGGCCAAGGCAAGAGGGCGTGCTTGCCCGCAGAACCGAGAACACGCTGTTGGGCAGAGCTGCAACTGACCGCTGGAGTTCAGCTCTCGCCGGACGGCAGAAGGCGAAGAGCGAAGGCGCTTGCGAGCGGCGCAGTGCAGCGAAGAGCTCTCCGAATTCGCCGCTAGCTCCCCGGTCCTTCTCAGCTGCGAGTAGCAGCGCTCGCAGTACACAGAGCTTCGCAAGGCCCGAAGAGCCGGAGGGAAGTATCGCACACGAAAATGTGCCAGGACAGAGACGTGTTCTACGTTGTCCCCTCTCGTCGTGCAGTTTGTGCCTCTGCTGCTTCTGCTGTTAGGAATCGCTCCTTGAAAGGCGAGCGAGAGCGTCCTTCCGGGTGCATTGCACTGAGTCGAGTGCTCGCTCGGGACTTTGCTCTCGCGGCCAAGGCAAGAGGGCGTGCTTGCCCGCAGAACCGAGAACACGCTGTTGGGCAGAGCTGCAACTGACCGCTGGAGTTCAGCTCTCGCCGGACGGCAGAAGGCGAAGAACGAAGCCGCTTGCGAGCGGCGCAGTGCAGCGAAGAGCTCTCCGAATTCGCCGCTAGCTCCACGGTCCTTCTCAGCTGCGAGTAGCAGCGCTCGCAGTACACAGAGCTTCGCAAGGCCCGAAGAGCCGGAGGGAAGTATCGCACACGCAAATGTGCCAGGACAGAGACGTGTTCTACGTTGTCCCCTCTCGTCGTGCAGTTTGTGCCTCTGCTGCTTCTGCTGTTAGGAATCGCTCCTTGAAAGGCGAGCGAGAGCGTCCTTCCGGGTGCATTGCACTGAGTCGAGTGCTCGCTCGGGACTTTGCTCTCGCGGCCAAGGCAAGAGGGCGTGCTTGCCCGCAGAACCGAGAACACGCTGTTGGGCAGAGCTGCAACTGACCGCTGGAGTTCAGCTCTCGCCGGACGGCAGAAGGCGAAGAACGAAGCCGCTTGCGAGCGGCGCAGTGCAGCGAAGAGCTCTCCGAATTCGCCGCTAGCTCCACGGTCCTTCTCAGCTGCGAGTAGCTGCTCTCGCAGTACACAGAGCTTCGCAAGGCCCGAAGAGCCGGAGGGAAGTATCGCACACGCAAATGTGCCAGGACAGAGACGTGTTCTACGTTGTCCCCTCTCGTCGTGCAGTTTGTGCCTCTGCTGCTTCTGCTGTTAGGAATCGCTCCTTGAAAGGCGAGCGAGAGCGTCCTTCCGGGTGCATTGCACTGAGTCGAGTGCTCGCTCGGGACTTTGCTCTCGCGGCCAAGGCAAGAGGGCGTGCTTGCCCGCAGAACCGAGAACACGCTGTTGGGCAGAGCTGCAACTGACCGCTGGAGTTCAGCTCTCGCCGGACGGCAGAAGGCGAAGAACGAAGGCGCTTGCGAGCGGCGCAGTGCAGCGAAGAGCTCTCCGAATTCGCCGCTAGCTCCACGGTCCTTCTCAGCTGCGAGTAGCTGCTCTCGCAGTACACAGAGCTTCGCAAGGCCCGAAGAGCCGGAGGGAAGTATCGCACACGCAAATGTGCCAGGACAGAGACGTGTTCTACGTTGTCCCCTCTCGTCGTGCAGTTTGTGCCTCTGCTGCTTCTGCTGTTAGGAATCGCTCCTTGAAAGGCGAGCGAGAGCGTCCTTCCGGGTGCATTGCACTGAGTCGAGTGCTCGCTCGGGACTTTGCTCTCGGGGCCAAGGCAAGAGGGCGTGCTTGCCCGCAGAACCGAGAACACGCTGTTGGGCAGAGCTGCAACTGACCGCTGGAGTTCAGCTCTCGCCGGACGGCAGAAGGCGAAGAGCGAAGCCGCTTGCGAGCGGCGCAGTGCAGCGAAGAGCTCTCCGAATTCGCCGCTAGCTCCACGGTCCTTCTCAGCTGCGAGTAGCTGCTCTCGCAGTACACAGAGCTTCGCAAGGCCCGAAGAGCCGGAGGGAAGTATCGCACACGCAAATGTGCCAGGACAGAGACGTGTTCTACGTTGTCCCCTCTCGTCGTGCAGTTTGTGCCTCTGCTGCTTCTGCTGTTAGGAATCGCTCCTTGAAAGGCGAGCGAGAGCGTCCTTCCGGGTGCATTGCACTGAGTCGAGTGCTCGCTCGGGACTTTGCTCTCGCGGCCAAGGCAAGAGGGCGTGCTTGCCCGCAGAACCGAGAACACGCTGTTGGGCAGAGCTGCAACTGACCGCTGGAGTTCAGCTCTCGCCGGACGGCAGAAGGCGAAGAACGAAGCCGCTTGCGAGCGGCGCAGTGCAGCGAAGAGCTCTCCGAATTCGCCGCTAGCTCCACGGTCCTTCTCAGCTGCGAGTAGCTGCTCTCGCAGTACACAGAGCTTCGCAAGGCCCGAAGAGCCGGAGGGAAGTATCGCACACGCAAATGTGCCAGGACAGAGACGTGTTCTACGTTGTCCCCTCTCGTCGTGCAGTTTGTGCCTCTGCTGGTTCTGCTGTTAGGAATCGCTCCTTGAAAGGCGAGCGAGAGCGTCCTTCCGGGTGCATTGCACTGAGTCGAGTGCTCGCTCGGGACTTTGCTCTCGCGGCCAAGGCAAGAGGGCGTGCTTGCCCGCAGAACCGAGAACACGCTGTTGGGCAGAGCTGCAACTGACCGCTGGAGTTCAGCTCTCGCCGGACGGCAGAAGGCGAAGAACGAAGCCGCTTGCGAGCGGCGCAGTGCAGCGAAGAGCTCTCCGAATTCGCCGCTAGCTCCACGGTCCTTCTCAGCTGCGAGTAGCTGCTCTCGCAGTACACAGAGCTTCGCAAGGCCCGAAGAGCCGGAGGGAAGTATCGCACACGCAAATGTGCCAGGACAGAGACGTGTTCTACGTTGTCCCCTCTCGTCGTGCAGTTTGTGCCTCTGCTGCTTCTGCTGTTAGGAATCGCTCCTTGAAAGGCGAGCGAGAGCGTCCTTCCGGGTGCATTGCACTGAGTCGAGTGCTCGCTCGGGACTTTGCTCTCGCGGCCAAGGCAAGAGGGCGTGCTTGCCCGCAGAACCGAGAACACGCTGTTGGGCAGAGCTGCAACTGACCGCTGGAGTTCAGCTCTCGCCGGACGGCAGAAGGCGAAGAGCGAAGGCGCTTGCGAGCGGCGCAGTGCAGCGAAGAGCTCTCCGAATTCGCCGCTAGCTCCACGGTCCTTCTCAGCTGCGAGTAGCAGCGCTCGCAGTACACAGAGCTTCGCAAGGCCCGAAGAGCCGGAGGGAAGTATCGCACACGCAAATGTGCCAGGACAGAGACGTGTTCTACGTTGTCCCCTCTCGTCGTGCAGTTTGTGCCTCTGCTGCTTCTGCTGTTAGGAATCGCTCCTTGAAAGGCGAGCGAGAGCGTCCTTCCGGGTGCATTGCACTGAGTCGAGTGCTCGCTCGGGACTTTGCTCTCGCGGCCAAGGCAAGAGGGCGTGCTTGCCCGCAGAACCGAGAACACGCTGTTGGGCAGAGCTGCAACTGACCGCTGGAGTTCAGCTCTCGCCGGACGGCAGAAGGCGAAGAACGAAGCCGCTTGCGAGCGGCGCAGTGCAGCGAAGAGCTCTCCGAATTCGCCGCTAGCTCCACGGTCCTTCTCAGCTGCGAGTAGCAGCGCTCGCAGTACACAGAGCTTCGCAAGGCCCGAAGAGCCGGAGGGAAGTATCGCACACGCAAATGTGCCAGGACAGAGACGTGTTCTACGTTGTCCCCTCTCGTCGTGCAGTTTGTGCCTCTGCTGCTTCTGCTGTTAGGAATCGCTCCTTGAAAGGCGAGCGAGAGCGTCCTTCCGGGTGCATTGCACTGAGTCGAGTGCTCGCTCGGGACTTTGCTCTCGCGGCCAAGGCAAGAGGGCGTGCTTGCCCGCAGAACCGAGAACACGCTGTTGGGCAGAGCTGCAACTGACCGCTGGAGTTCAGCTCTCGCCGGACGGCAGAAGGCGAAGAACGAAGGCGCTTGCGAGCGGCGCAGTGCAGCGAAGAGCTCTCCGAATTCGCCGCTAGCTCCACGGTCCTTCTCAGCTGCGAGTAGCAGCGCTCGCAGTACACAGAGCTTCGCAAGGCCCGAAGAGCCGGAGGGAAGTATCGCACACGCAAATGTGCCAGGACAGAGACGTGTTCTACGTTGTCCCCTCTCGTCGTGCAGTTTGTGCCTCTGCTGCTTCTGCTGTTAGGAATCGCTCCTTGAAAGGCGAGCGAGAGCGTCCTTCCGGGTGCATTGCACTGAGTCGAGTGCTCGCTCGGGACTTTGCTCTCGCGGCCAAGGCAAGAGGGCGTGCTTGCCCGCAGAACCGAGAACACGCTGTTGGGCAGAGCTGCAACTGACCGCTGGAGTTCAGCTCTCGCCGGACGGCAGAAGGCGAAGAACGAAGCCGCTTGCGAGCGGCGCAGTGCAGCGAAGAGCTCTCCGAATTCGCCGCTAGCTCCACGGTCCTTCTCAGCTGCGAGTAGCAGCGCTCGCAGTACACAGAGCTTCGCAAGGCCCGAAGAGCCGGAGGGAAGTATCGCACACGCAAATGTGCCAGGACAGAGACGTGTTCTACGTTGTCCCCTCTCGTCGTGCAGTTTGTGCCTCTGCTGCTTCTGCTGTTAGGAATCGCTCCTTGAAAGGCGAGCGAGAGCGTCCTTCCGGGTGCATTGCACTGAGTCGAGTGCTCGCTCGGGACTTTGCTCTCGCGGCCAAGGCAAGAGGGCGTGCTTGCCCGCAGAACCGAGAACACGCTGTTGGGCAGAGCTGCAACTGACCGCTGGAGTTCAGCTCTCGCCGGACGGCAGAAGGCGAAGAACGAAGCCGCTTGCGAGCGGCGCAGTGCAGCGAAGAGCTCTCCGAATTCGCCGCTAGCTCCACGGTCCTTCTCAGCTGCGAGTCGCTGCTCTCGCAGCACACAGAGCTTCGCAAGGCCCGAAGAGCCGGAGGGAAGTATCGCACACGCAAATGTGCCAGGACAGAGACGTGTTCTACGGTGTCCCCTCTCGTCGTGCAGTTTGTGCCTCTGCTGCTTCTGCTGTTAGGAATCGCTCCTTGAAAGGCGAGCGAGAGCGTCCTTCCGGGTGCATTGCACTGAGTCGAGTGCTCGCTCGGGACTTTGCTCTCGCGGCCAAGGCAAGAGGGCGTGCTTGCCCGCAGAACCGAGAACACGCTGTTGGGCAGAGCTGCAACTGACCGCTGGAGTTCAGCTCTCGCCGGACGGCAGAAGGCGAAGAACGAAGCCGCTTGCGAGCGGCGCAGTGCAGCGAAGAGCTCTCCGAATTCGCCGCTAGCTCCCCGGTCCTTCTCAGCTGCGAGTAGCAGCGCTCGCAGTACACAGAGCTTCGCAAGGCCCGAAGAGCCGGAGGGAAGTATCGCACACGCAAATGTGCCAGGACAGAGACGTGTTCTACGTTGTCCCCTCTCGTCGTGCAGTTTGTGCCTCTGCTGCTTCTGCTGTTAGGAATCGCTCCTTGAAAGGCGAGCGAGAGCGTCCTTCCGGGTGCATTGCACTGAGTCGAGTGCTCGCTCGGGACTTTGCTCTCGCGGCCAAGGCAAGAGGGCGTGCTTGCCCGCAGAACCGAGAACACGCTGTTGGGCAGAGCTGCAACTGACCGCTGGAGTTCAGCTCTCGCCGGACGGCAGAAGGCGAAGAACGAAGCCGCTTGCGAGCGGCGCAGTGCAGCGAAGAGCTCTCCGAATTCGCCGCTAGCTCCCCGGTCCTTCTCAGCTGCGAGTAGCAGCGCTCGCAGTACACAGAGCTTCGCAAGGCCCGAAGAGCCGGAGGGAAGTATCGCACACGCAAATGTGCCAGGACAGAGACGTGTTCTACGTTGTCCCCTCTCGTCGTGCAGTTTGTGCCTCTGCTGCTTCTGCTGTTAGGAATCGCTCCTTGAAAGGCGAGCGAGAGCGTCCTTCCGGGTGCATTGCACTGAGTCGAGTGCTCGCTCGGGACTTTGCTCTCGCGGCCAAGGCAAGAGGGCGTGCTTGCCCGCAGAACCGAGAACACGCTGTTGGGCAGAGCTGCAACTGACCGCTGGAGTTCAGCTCTCGCCGGACGGCAGAAGGCGAAGAACGAAGCCGCTTGCGAGCGGCGCAGTGCAGCGAAGAGCTCTCCGAATTCGCCGCTAGCTCCACGGTCCTTCTCAGCTGCGAGTAGCTGCTCTCGCAGTACACAGAGCTTCGCAAGGCCCGAAGACCCGGAGGGAAGTATCGCACACGCAAATGTGCCAGGACAGAGACGTGTTCTACGTTGTCCCCTCTCGTCGTGCAGTTTGTGCCTCTGCTGCTTCTGCTGTTAGGAATCGCTCCTTGAAAGGCGAGCGAGAGCGTCCTTCCGGGTGCATTGCACTGAGTCGAGTGCTCGCTCGGGACTTTGCTCTCGCGGCCAAGGCAAGAGGGCGTGCTTGCCCGCAGAACCGAGAACACGCTGTTGGGCAGAGCTGCAACTGACCGCTGGAGTTCAGCTCTCGCCGGACGGCAGAAGGCGAAGAACGAAGCCGCTTGCGAGCGGCGCAGTGCAGCGAAGAGCTCTCCGAATTCGCCGCTAGCTCCACGGTCCTTCTCAGCTGCGAGTAGCAGCGCTCGCAGTACACAGAGCTTCGCAAGGCCCGAAGAGCCGGAGGGAAGTATCGCACACGAAAATGTGCCAGGACAGAGACGTGATCTACGTTGTCCTCTCTCGTCGTGCAGTTTGTGCCTCTGCTGCTTCTGCTGTTAGGAATCGCTCCTTGAAAGGCGAGCGAGAGCGTCCTTCCGGGTGCATTGCACTGAGTCGAGTGCTCGCTCGGGACTTTGCTCTCGGGGCCAAGGCAAGAGGGCGTGCTTGCCCGCAGAACCGAGAACACGCTGTTGGGCAGAGCTGCAACTGACCGCTGGAGTTCAGCTCTCGCCGGACGGCAGAAGGCGAAGAACGAAGCCGCTTGCGAGCGGCGCAGTGCAGCGAAGAGCTCTCCGAATTCGCCGCTAGCTCCCCGGTCCTTCTCAGCTGCGAGTAGCAGCGCTCGCAGTACACAGAGCTTCGCAAGGCCCGAAGAGCCGGAGGGAAGTATCGCACACGAAAATGTGCCAGGACAGAGACGTGTTCTACGTTGTCCCCTCTCGTCGTGCAGTTTGTGCCTCTGCTGCTTCTGCTGTTAGGAATCGCTCCTTGAAAGGCGAGCGAGAGCGTCCTTCCGGGTGCATTGCACTGAGTCGAGTGCTCGCTCGGGACTTTGCTCTCGGGGCCAAGGCAAGAGGGCGTGCTTGCCCGCAGAACCGAGAACACGCTGTTGGGCAGAGCTGCAACTGACCGCTGGAGTTCAGCTCTCGCCGGACGGCAGAAGGCGAAGAGCGAAGGCGCTTGCGAGCGGCGCAGTGCAGCGAAGAGCTCTCCGAATTCGCCGCTAGCTCCACGGTCCTTCTCAGCTGCGAGTAGCAGCGCTCGCAGTACACAGAGCTTCGCAAGGCCCGAAGAGCCGGAGGGAAGTATCGCACACGCAAATGTGCCAGGACAGAGACGTGTTCTACGTTGTCCCCTCTCGTCGTGCAGTTTGTGCCTCTGCTGCTTCTGCTGTTAGGAATCGCTCCTTGAAAGGCGAGCGAGAGCGTCCTTCCGGGTGCATTGCACTGAGTCGAGTGCTCGCTCGGGACTTTGCTCTCGCGGCCAAGGCAAGAGGGCGTGCTTGCCCGCAGAACCGAGAACACGCTGTTGGGCAGAGCTGCAACTGACCGCTGGAG
Source organism: Sturnus vulgaris (assembly GCF_052056855.1). NCBI lineage: Eukaryota > Metazoa > Chordata > Aves > Passeriformes > Sturnidae > Sturnus > Sturnus vulgaris. Next base: position 43,120 of record NW_028275910.1, read on the forward strand.
TTCAGCTCTCGCCGGACGGCAGAAGGCGAAGAACGAAGCCGCTTGCGAGCGGCGCAGTGCAGCGAAGAGCTCTCCGAATTCGCCGCTAGCTCCACGGTCCTTCTCAGCTGCGAGTAGCAGCGCTCGCAGTACACAGAGCTTCGCAAGGCCCGAAGACCCGGAGGGAAGTATCGCACACGCAAATGTGCCAGGACAGAGACGTGTTCTACGTTGTCCCCTCTCGTCGTGCAGTTTGTGCCTCTGCTGCTTCTGCTGTTAGGTATCGCTCCTTGAAAGGCGAGCGAGAGCGTCCTTCCGGGTGCATTGCACTGAGTCGAGTGCTCGCTCGGGACTTTGCTCTCGCGGCCAAGGCAAGAGGGCGTGCTTGCCCGCAGAACCGAGAACACGCTGTTGGGCAGAGCTGCAACTGACCGCTGGAGTTCAGCTCTCGCCGGACGGCAGAAGGCGAAGAACGAAGCCGCTTGCGAGCGGCGCAGTGCAGCGAAGAGCTCTCCGAATTCGCCGCTAGCTCCCCGGTCCTTCTCAGCTGCGAGTAGCAGCGCTCGCAGTACACAGAGCTTCGCAAGGCCCGAAGAGCCGGAGGGAAGTATCGCACACGCAAATGTGCCAGGACAGAGACGTGTTCTACGTTGTCCCCTCTCGTCGTGCAGTTTGTGCCTCTGCTGCTTCTGCTGTTAGGAATCGCTCCTTGAAAGGCGAGCGAGAGCGTCCTTCCGGGTGCATTGCACTGAGTCGAGTGCTCGCTCGGGACTTTGCTCTCGCGGCCAAGGCAAGAGGGCGTGCTTGCCCGCAGAACCGAGAACACGCTGTTGGGCAGAGCTGCAACTGACCGCTGGAGTTCAGCTCTCGCCGGACGGCAGAAGGCGAAGAACGAAGCCGCTTGCGAGCGGCGCAGTGCAGCGAAGAGCTCTCCGAATTCGCCGCTAGCTCCACGGTCCTTCTCAGCTGCGAGTAGCTGCTCTCGCAGTACACAGAGCTTCGCAAGGCCCGAAGAGCCGGAGGGAAGTATCGCACACGCAAATGTGCCAGGACAGAGACGTGTTCTACGGTGTCCCCTCTCGTCGTGCAGTTTGTGCCTCTGCTGCTTCTGCTGTTAGGAATCGCTCCTTGAAAGGCGAGCGAGAGCGTCCTTCCGGGTGCATTGCACTGAGTCGAGTGCTCGCTTGGGACTTTGCTCTCGCGGCCAAGGCAAGAGGGCGTGCTTGCCCGCAGAACCGAGAACACGCTGTTGGGCAGAGCTGCAACTGACCGCTGGAGTTCAGCTCTCGCCGGACGGCAGAAGGCGAAGAACGAAGCCGCTTGCGAGCGGCGCAGTGCAGCGAAGAGCTCTCCGAATTCGCCGCTAGCTCCACGGTCCTTCTCAGCTGCGAGTAGCAGCGCTCGCAGTACACAGAGCTTCGCAAGGCCCGAAGAGCCGGAGGGAAGTATCGCACACGAAAATGTGCCAGGACAGAGACGTGTTCTACGTTGTCCCCTCTCGTCGTGCAGTTTGTGCCTCTGCTGCTTCTGCTGTTAGGAATCGCTCCTTGAAAGGCGAGCGAGAGCGTCCTTCCGGGTGCATTGCACTGAGTCGAGTGCTCGCTCGGGACTTTGCTCTCGCGGCCAAGGCAAGAGGGCGTGCTTGCCCGCAGAACCGAGAACACGCTGTTGGGCAGAGCTGCAACTGACCGCTGGAGTTCAGCTCTCGCCGGACGGCAGAAGGCGAAGAACGAAGCCGCTTGCGAGCGGCGCAGTGCAGCGAAGAGCTCTCCGAATTCGCCGCTAGCTCCCCGGTCCTTCTCAGCTGCGAGTAGCTGCTCTCGCAGTACACAGAGCTTCGCAAGGCCCGAAGAGCCGGAGGGAAGTATGGCACACGCAAATGTGCCAGGACAGAGACGTGTTCTACGTTGTCCCCTCTCGTCGTGCAGTTTGTGCCTCTGCTGCTTCTGCTGTTAGGAATCGCTCCTTGAAAGGCGAGCGAGAGCGTCCTTCCGGGTGCATTGCACTGAGTCGAGTGCTCGCTCGGGACTTTGCTCTCGCGGCCAAGGCAAGAGGGCGTGCTTGCCCGCAGAACCGAGAACACGCTGTTGGGCAGAGCTGCAACTGACCGCTGGAGTTCAGCTCTCGCCGGACGGCAGAAGGCGAAGAACGAAGCCGCTTGCGAGCGGCGCAGTGCAGCGAAGAGCTCTCCGAATTCGCCGCTAGCTCCACGGTCCTTCTCAGCTGCGAGTAGCTGCTCTCGCAGTACACAGAGCTTCGCAAGGCCCGAAGAGCCGGAGGGAAGTATCGCATACGCAAATGTGCCAGGACAGAGACGTGTTCTACGGTGTCCCCTCTCGTCGTGCAGTTTGTGCCTCTGCTGCTTCTGCTGTTAGGAATCGCTCCTTGAAAGGCGAGCGAGAGCGTCCTTCCGGGTGCATTGCACTGAGTCGAGTGCTCGCTCGGGACTTTGCTCTCGCGGCCAAGGCAAGAGGGCGTGCTTGCCCGCAGAACCGAGAACACGCTGTTGGGCAGAGCTGCAACTGACCGCTGGAGTTCAGCTCTCGCCGGACGGCAGAAGGCGAAGAACGAAGCCGCTTGCGAGCGGCGCAGTGCAGCGAAGAGCTCTCCGAATTCGCCGCTAGCTCCACGGTCCTTCTCAGCTGCGAGTAGCTGCTCTCGCAGTACACAGAGCTTCGCAAGGCCCGAAGACCCGGAGGGAAGTATCGCACACGCAAATGTGCCAGGACAGAGACGTGTTCTACGTTGTCCCTTCTCGTCGTGCAGTTTGTGCCTCTGCTGCTTCTGCTGTTAGGAATCGCTCCTTGAAAGGCGAGCGAGAGCGTCCTTCCGGGTGCATTGCACTGAGTCGAGTGCTCGCTCGGGACTTTGCTCTCGCGGCCAAGGCAAGAGGGCGTGCTTGCCCGCAGAACCGAGAACACGCTGTTGGGCAGAGCTGCAACTGACCGCTGGAGTTCAGCTCTCGCCGGACGGCAGAAGGCGAAGAACGAAGCCGCTTGCGAGCGGCGCAGTGCAGCGAAGAGTTCTCCGAATTCGCCGCTAGCTCCACGGTCCTTCTCAGCTGCGAGTAGCAGCGCTCGCAGTACACAGAGCTTCGCAAGGCCCGAAGAGCCGGAGGGAAGTATCGCACACGCAAATGTGCCAGGACAGAGACGTGTTCTACGGTGTCCCCTCTCGTCGTGCAGTTTGTGCCTCTGCTGCTTCTGCTGTTAGGAATCGCTCCTTGAAAGGCGAGCGAGAGCGTCCTTCCGGGTGCATTGCACTGAGTCGAGTGCTCGCTCGGGACTTTGCTCTCGGGGCCAAGGCAAGAGGGCGTGCTTGCCCGCAGAACCGAGAACACGCTGTTGGGCAGAGCTGAAGCTGACCGCTGGAGTTCAGCTCTCGCCGGACGGCAGAAGGCGAAGAACGAAGGCGCTTGCGAGCGGCGCAGTGCAGCGAAGAGCTCTCCGAATTCGCCGCTAGCTCCACGGTCCTTCTCAGCTGCGAGTAGCAGCGCTCGCAGTACACAGAGCTTCGCAAGGCCCGAAGAGCCGGAGGGAAGTATCGCACACGCAAATGTGCCAGGACAGAGACGTGTTCTACGGTGTCCCCTCTCGTCGTGCAGTTTGTGCCTCTGCTGCTTCTGCTGTTAGGAATCGCTCCTTGAAAGGCGAGCGAGAGCGTCCTTCTGGGTGCATTGCACTGAGTCGAGTGCTCGCTCGGGACTTTGCTCTCGCGGCCAAGGCAAGAGGGCGTGCTTGCCCGCAGAACCGAGAACACGCTGTTGGGCAGAGCTGAAGCTGACCGCTGGAGTTCAGCTCTCGCCGGACGGCAGAAGGCGAAGAACGAAGCCGCTTGCGAGCGGCGCAGTGCAGCGAAGAGCTCTCCGAATACGCCGCTAGCTCCACGGTCCTTCTCAGCTGCGAGTAGCAGCGCTCGCAGTACACAGAGCTTCGCAAGGCCCGAAGAGACGGAGGGAAGTATCGCACACGCAAATGTGCCAGGACAGAGACGTGTTCTACGTTGTCCCTTCTCGTCGTGCAGTTTGTGCCTCTGCTGCTTCTGCTGTTAGGAATCGCTCCTTGAAAGACGAGCGAGAGCGTCCTTCCGGGTGCATTGCACTGAGTCGAGTGCTCGCTCGGGACTTTGCTCTCGGGGCCAAGGCAAGAGGGCGTGCTTGCCCGCAGAACCGAGAACACGCTGTTGGGCAGAGCTGAAGCTGACCGCTGGAGTTCAGCTCTCGCCGGACGGCAGAAGGCGAAGAACGAAGGCGCTTGCGAGCGGCGCATTGCAGCGAAGAGCTCTCCGAATTCGCCGCTAGCTCCACGGTCCTTCTCAGCTGCGAGTAGCAGCGCTCGCAGTACACAGAGCTTCGCAAGGCCCGAAGACCCGGAGGGAAGTATCGCACACGCAAATGTGCCAGGACAGAGACGTGTTCTACGTTGTCCCCTCTCGTCGTGCAGTTTGTGCCTCTGCTGCTTCTGCTGTTAGGAATCGCTCCTTGAAAGGCGAGCGAGAGCGTCCTTCCGGGTGCATTGCACTGAGTCGAGTGCTCGCTCGGGACTTTGCTCTCGGGGCCAAGGCAAGAGGGCGTGCTTGCCCGCAGAACCGAGAACACGCTGTTGGGCAGAGCTGCAGCTGACCGCTGGAGTTCAGCTCTCGCCGGACGGCAGAAGGCGAAGAACGAAGCCGCTTGCGAGCGGCGCAGTGCAGCGAAGAGCTCTCCGAATTCGCCGCTAGCTCCCCGGTCCTTCTCAGCTGCGAGTAGCAGCGCTCGCAGTACACAGAGCTTCGCAAGGCCCGAAGAGCCGGAGGGAAGTATCGCACACGCAAATGTGCCAGGACAGAGAAGTGTTCTACGTTGTCCCTTCTCGTCGTGCAGTTTGTGCCTCTGCTGCTTCTGCTGTTAGGAATCGCTCCTTGAAAGACGAGCGAGAGCGTCCTTCCGGGTGCATTGCACTGAGTCGAGTGCTCGCTCGGGACATTGCTCTCGGGGCCAAGGCAAGAGGGCGTGCTTGCCCGCAGAACCGAGAACACGCTGTTGGGCAGAGCTGCAACTGACCGCTGGAGTTCAGCTCTCGCCGGACGGCAGAAGGCGAAGAACGAAGCCGCTTGCGAGCGGCGCAGTGCAGCGAAGAGCTCTCCGAATTCGCCGCTAGCTCCACGGTCCTTCTCAGCTGCGAGTAGCAGCGCTCGCAGTACACAGAGCTTCGCAAGGCCCGAAGAGCCGGAGGGAAGTATCGCACACGAAAATGTGCCAGGACAGAGACGTGTTCTACGTTGTCCCCTCTCGTCGTCCAGTTTGTGCCTCTGCTGCTTCTGCTGTTAGGAATCGCTCCTTGAAAGGCGAGCGAGAGCGTCTTTCTGGGTGCATTGCACTGAGTCGAGTGCTCGCTCGGGACTTTGCTCTCGGGGCCAAGGCAAGAGGGCGTGCTTGCCCGCAGAACCGAGAACACGCTGTTGGGCAGAGCTGCAACTGACCGCTGGAGTTCAGCTCTCGCCGGACGGCAGAAGGCGAAGAACGAAGCCGCTTGCCAGCGGCGCAGTGCAGCGAAGAGCACACGAGCAGTCAAAGAGCTCCTTCAGTATCGCTTTCACTTCTCAGTGGTCTTTCTGCTTGGAAAAGCAGCACACAGCCGTTGCACGCCAGGGCCAAAGCTGCGGCACTGCCCCTCCTCACTCCTTCGCTGTACTGTACTCCATGCAGCTAGAGCGAAGCGAGAAGGACGCGAGGAAGAAAAAAGCGTACTTAAACTAGCCCCCTGGCAGCAGCCCTGAAAGGGCGCATAACACACGGCGTCTCGCTGCCCTCCGTTCTACATACTCGCAGCTCCCTCTGCCGACTTGCGAAAGTTGTTACCAGAGCAGAGGCGGCCAGATTGAAGAGGCAGTGCCTAGGTTCACCTTCTCCTTACTGCGCGTAAGCCACGTCCAGCTCCTCGCTGCACTCTGGATTTCCCTTCTCCGCGGCACTTACCGTGGTGCTGTGTGCAACTCGGCGCCTAGAAGCGACCGCCAATGCTTTCACAGCGGGCTGCAAGGGAACCAAGGAGCAGCACAAGCAGCAGTGCTTCAGCTTGCTCCTTCCGACTGCTAAGGGCACTTGGGAGGGCAAGCGAGAGTCAACCACCTTCCTCTCCTAGTAGCCTGTAACGTGGTGCACACAAGCACGGGACGAGTGCTGCTTCGTTCACCGCCCTCGCCCACGCCTGGCGCTGCTTTCACTTGCCGGCGGCCAGAAGCCGCTGCAAGGGCGCCACACAACCACAAGTGCGCCGGCAGCCAAGAGCTAGAGAACGCTGCTTCTGCCCAAGCCCGCCTAGGGCGTGCACCTTTGTTCTCAGAGCTCCGTGCAACAGTCTGCCTCTCTCGCAGTTCGAATGGAAAACGAAAGCTTTTCGCCTACCCCCTTCACAGAGATCCGTTGCCAGGACGAGAATGCCTTGTGGCCGGAGCTCCCCCCCGCCGCGAGGAAGCTGCTATTAGCACCGCGTTGCAGGGACACGTCTCGCTTCTTGACTACGTGCTCAGCGCTCTCCGAATTCGCCGCTAGCTCCACGGTCTTTCTCAGCTGCAAGTAGCAGCGCTCACAGTACATAGAGCTTCGCAAGGACCGAAGACCCGGAGGGAAGTATCGCACACGAAAATGTGCCAGGATAGAGACGTTCTACACTGAGTAGAGACACAGACAGACAGAGAGTTCTACACTGCCCCTTCTCGTCGGCCATCTTGTGCTCTGCTGCCTCTGCTGTGACGAATAGGTCCTTGAAAGGCGAGCGACAGCGGCTCTCCAGGCACTGAAAAGAGTTCCCTAGGGACTTTTCGATGTAAAACTTTTTCCACCTCCAAAAATACATGGGTAAGTCCTAAAAGTTTTGGTTTTCTTAAGAATAGTTTCGCCCAAGTTTTGCTGTTCTAAACACCCATGGTTTCAGTCTTCACTTAACTGCTTGTTTCTGTCTTTTTGGCTAGTGGCAATCTAATTCTAAGGTAACTAGATGTGTTGGAAATCCATAAATTACATCTCAAGTTAGATGGGAAAATTGGCTCGGAAGAAAATGGAATTGAGAATTTGGAAAGAATCCAGAGTGAGCTGATGTCACAATCCGAGATTCCCTTGGGTTCCAAATCCTTTCATTTGTGTTTTTGTGGGCTTTTTGAAGGCGGTGTACAGTTGAAGCCATGATTTAGCTGCGGTGAGACCTGCTCTGCTGTAAAAGCATTATTTTCTCAGTGAGCATGGACAACAGTTAGAGTGTCGTCTTTTAAGATTCCCTGCACTCCACTTATGGTGGCAAAAGCAGTGCCTTGACTGTAATCATAAAAGTGATTACAGCTTCATTGCTTTGACATCATGTAGGATGCTTCCTCCATCTGCTGTGGTCAGCATTAAGTAACAGATTTCTCAGTTTCTAGGAAGAGTCTAGCAAACAATCACCTTGCTCCTTCTCTTGCATTTATTCATCACTGCTATGCTGCTATACAGACAGGTAGTCTGTTTATGATTCAACAATTCAATGGGACATCAAGTAAATAACAAAGCAAAACTAACTACCGAAAGCACTATAAGGGCCAGAGATTAGCTTGGATCAAAACAGGTATTCTCCTAGCATTGTTTACAAACGAGTCAGCATGTGAAACAGAAGGCACAATGTAGTTTGTGCCTTGTTTTGGGCATGCCCGGAAGAAGGAAATTCTGATTTCACATACGGGAAAAGAAATGTTGACATTTGAATGAGATTGTTCATACCCCAGTAAAGGTTGCTTTGAAAGGTTGTGGAAGTCCTGTTAGGAAACATGGCTTTACAAGTCCTTTCCACCAGGAGACAACAGCTGCAGAACATCTGGGTGTGCCAGTGTTGAGAGCACCAGCAAAGATCAAAGTGGAGAAGTTGGTGAACAATGGCAGTGGCCTGGCGGAGGGCAAGTGGGGTGCTGGCTGTGGGACCAGGGGAGTCCTGACTGATTTAGGAGGCGTGTGATGGTCTGTGCCAGCAAGCAGAATAGTGCTGTGGCCTTGGCACACTGCTAATACTGGAATTCAGTGGGGTCACTGGGCAGGCTGAGTGTGTGAGCTGCTGGAGGGACCCAGGTTGCCCACATGTAAACATCCAGTCTCACTCTTGCCAGCCACAGAAAGGAGCAGGATGTGGCTGCTGGCGATGCCTGTCACGTATATGTAGTGTATATGTGTGCTATCCCAGCCTGCTGGGAACGCTTCTTCTTTGGGACTGCTTGGGCTGAGGGAGAGAAAGCAGTGGTAGTTTCTGAGGTTTCGAGTTTGCTCGAGTTTCTCAGGCTGTTTCTGGAGCCACCCAGAGTTCTCTTCCTTGAAGCATTTCAAGTCCTGCTAATTTTCAAAATTCAAACAGACACAGCCCTAAGCTAGTTGATCTGACTTCAGAGCTATTCTTACGCTGAGCTGTTGGATGATCTGATCTCCTGAGATGTCTTCCATCTCAGTTTATGACCTGGTTCTTGTGAAAAGTAGGATCTTTTAGCCTGGAGAAGAGAGGTTTCTGGAGAGACAGTATTGTGGCCTTTGAATATGTAAAGAGGGTATAAGACAAATGGAGAAAGACTTTTTAGGAAAGTTTGCAGAGACAGGATAAGGGGCCATGCTTTCAAACTGAGACTAGGTTTAGATGGGCTAAAAGGAAAAACTTTTCTACAATGAAGCTGGTGAGACACTCAAACGGGTGTTCCAGAGAAGTTGTGGATGCCCCATCATTGAGAGTGCTCCTTATCAGTTTGGCTAGTCTTGAGCAATTTGATCTACTGTAAGATCTACCTGGCAAGGAAGTTGGACTACATGATCTTTAATCACAGACTGTTGTATGATTCCGTGGAAGACAGAATGCAGTAAAGTTCATATTTCAGATTTTGGCGCAGACATATTTATTTTTTCTCACTTTATGCATCATTGCAATGACAACTTGTTAGCTTCTGAAATGATTAGCTGAGATTGATTTCCTTCCTTAGTTTCATTTTCTCTGTTATTCCTTCACTCTTGGACTTTTTTTTTCACTAGATTCCCTCTTTCAGTAAACTGCCCTTAAGTATCACTTTGCTCCCCACCTGGCTTTTTTTTTTTTTTTTCAATGACACCTTTTCACTGGTTCGTTTTGGGCCTTTGCTGCTTGAAGTCCAGCAGCCTCCTTGTCTGAGCATTACGGAGCTTTCTTTACAGCTTCATCACTATGCAAAAAGCCATAAATTACTGTGTTCCATCTCACATACCATCAAGTATCACACTAATATTCCCTCTGCTGAATAGCTGGTTGGTTTACATAGACCAGCCAAATACCAGGAAATCCAGATGGCAGCAAGAATCTTGTAGACTACTCCCGCTGTTCATTTAAATTCTGGAGAAGTCACGTGAGGTATCACATTCTCTTGAAAGAAGTGTCTATCATCTCGGACATTCTAGAATGGGCTATTAATATTGTCATGAGTTTCTGGCTAGACTTTTTAGTATGCAAATTCAAATTCAAATGATCTGAAATGATAGAACTTCAAGAAATTTTTTTTCCCAGAATCGAAGTATGATGGAGTTCCATAGGGAGAATCTTAATCTTAGTTATTCTATTCCATCTCACATCATGGCTGGGGGAAGGGAGAAGGGAGTATCTTTGGGGGACAATGGGTTCCGGTGTAGTCAGTAAGCTGGGCAGAGGAGCCATCAGGTATTTTCTGTTGTTGGGCGGTGGGGGGGGGGGGGATTCGTGTGAACTCTTCCTTTCTTGTACCCTGCCACTAGTATTGTTGCTAAAATTGTTTGTTTTCTCATCCAAGTGACAAAATCAGCACACTTAATGAGGGATGAAGAGGGAGCAGCGACCTCAGAACAGGAGGAAGAAGAAGCAGAGCCTGCTGTCCTCCAGAAGAAAAAAACACTACCAGCCAATTTTGCATCATCTGTGAACTTCCTGGGCGTGTACTCTATCCCCTTGTCCAGATCACTGAGCAAGATATTAAACAGGACTGGGCCCAAGACTGAGCCTTGGGGACCAGCTGGATGAACTCTATTTCCCACCACTCTGTGGGCCTGGCCATCACCCAGTTTGTCACCCAGCAAACAGCCCACCCATGCAAACCATAAGCAGACAGTTTCTTCAGGAGAATGATGTGAGACTCATTGCAAAAAGGATCAGGGAGATGCCTAGGAAGAGTCTCAGGTGAATCCAGGAGACTATAGTGGAGGACTGTTCAGTTTTCCAATCAATTTGCTTAAAAAACTCTACAAAACCGTAATAAACAAACAAACAAACAAACAAACAAACAAAAAAAGCAGACCAAACAAACACACAGAACCCCCCAACCAATAATCCCCAAAGAGACAAAAAAAGCCCCCAAAAAAGCCCACCAAAAAACCCACCCAAAACTGAAAAAAAACCCCAAACCCAACACAAAAAATCAGGGTGAAGGTTTTTAGTAACTTTAAAAATAACAAAACAAAACAAAACAAAAAAAAACCCCAGAAAGTCACATTTCTAAAGGTGCTGTCCCAGCCTCTTCTCTCAGCAGGGAGGACATCCTGAAGTGGAGCCAGTTGGAAGAAAGCGGGACAGGGCAGCACCTGGGCCATTGTCTCAGGACGGCCCTGTGGCTGCCCCATTGCCAAAACCTGGACACATAAATCAAACACAGGTATGCACATGTGCTTAGACACAGCAAAAATTATATTTGTCTGAAAAGAATACTGGTCCATTTCTATCACTGGAAAGAGCATAATGCCTCGTCTCAGCTTTCTTTTCAGTCATTACAAATGTTTCGAAAATAAAGGAGTGCAGAAAATGGAAATATCCAAGATCAACATGAGGACCAGTAACAAAGATTCCATTTTTGAAACTGCATTGGGAATCCTCTGCAGAAATTGACTCAGAGCTCTAAGATTTACAAAAAAGACCAAGAGGACTGGAGTCAATACAACACAGTGTCTGGAGACTTCAGCTGGTTACCTTGATTTCTCAAATATGATGGAGAAAGCACCTTAGCAACTACAGCTGCCAGTTCTCTCAGGGCCCTGACATGCCTCTGGGTGGGTCCCATGGTCTTGCATGCTCAGGTTCCTCAAGTGGTCTGAAAGCTGACCTGCTACTATGGGTTAGAATCAAGTCCACCAGTCCAATAACCTGAGAGATGTGGAAATAGTGACTGGCAGTAAAAATTGAGACCAACACTTGTTGAGTACCTCAGCCTTCTCCTTGTCTGTTGTCACTAGTCCTGTCTGGCTTATGGGGGTGGGGGGGGGGGGGGGGGAATAGGGGAGGTGTGATAGGTTTCTTTTCATCTTCCTTTTCCCACTGAAATACCCGTAGGTGCCTTTATTATTCTTAGTTTTGGCATGCTTTTCCAAATTCAGCTTCAACTGAGCCTTAGCTATACTGATCCCATCCTCACACACTCATGTGTTACCACTGTATTTTTCCCATGATTTGTCTCGCTGTGTATTGTCTGCATATTACCTACTTGCATCACATCTATTAATTTTCAATAACCTTCTGGCTTTAACTTGTTTTCAAAAAAAACCCTTTTTGAACCTTTCCACCTCAGAAATTCACCTGGGAAACCCCAAATCCCCCAAATTCACCCCGAAGTCCCCCCTGGGACGCTCAGCACTCACCTGGCAACTCCCAAAAGCCCACAAATTCACCCCAAAATTCACGGGGGACCCCCAAATCCCAGGGCTTCACCCCAAAATCCCACCTGCAACCCCCAAAACCCCTCAAATCACCCCCAAGACCCAGTCCCCCCAACACCTCCCAAATTCACTCCAAAATGTCTCCAATCCCCCTCAAAACCCTCCCAGATACCCCCAAATCCACCAAATTCACTCCCAGACCCATCTGGGACTCCCAAAAATCACCAAAATTCCCCGGAAAATCCACCTGCATCCCCCCAAATTCATCCCAAAATTCTCCCACGACTTCCAAATGCTCACCTGGATACCCCAAAATCGACAGAATTCACCCCAAAATACGTCTGGCATTCCCAAAACTCACCTGAGAACCCTAAAATTCACACGTATACCCTAAAATTCACCAAATTCACCCCAAAATTCCCCTGAGATCCCTAGAATTCCACAAATTCCCCCTAAAATTCAACTGGGACTCCCCACATTCCACAAATTCACCCCAAACCTCGCTACCCGGGATCCCCCAAAATTCCACAAATTCTCCCCCAAAATCAACCTGCGACCCCTCAAAACTCACCTGGATCTCCCCAAATCCCCGCCCCGCCCCGCCCCCCCCAATTCACTTGATTGGGCACTCCCAAATCCCCAGAATTCAACCCAAAATTCACCTGGGACCCCAAAAACCTCCAAATTCGCTCCAAAATGATTGGCAACTTTACACACTCCATTTTCCCACAAAAGGATCTAGAGCCCTGTGCGCTTCGTATACAAACTAAATGCAAAAAAACTTTCTATTCATTCTCAGCAAAAAGACTTCCTATTCCTCCTTCTTTTGGACAAAACTGCCTTCACTTTCAAACTTATTCTCTTGCTCACTTACCTGCATAATGCTTAGTCCCTGTTCTGCATGCTCATTTTCTTCACTTTTACAAGGAATCCTCTCCTCATCTTCTTCTTCCTCTGCTTCTTCCATTTCCTGTGCCAAGATCACCCGTTTCTCTGTTAGATTTCTTTCTCCAGCTGATTTTTTGACAACTGTCCCTATCTTCTGGCACCGCTCGCTCGAGAGAGGCGATTGTCCCGCTCTGCTCTGGGCTGGGACTGCGCTCTCTTCAAGCCCTGGGGGCAATTTTGGATGCCACAGCGTCAGAAAGACCTCAGGCTATTGGAGAAATGTCCAAAGGAGGGACACAGGGATAGCGAAGAGGCTGGAGGGAAAGCCATACAAAGAGTGGCTCAGGGCATTTGGTTCAGCTGCAGAGAGGACACTGAGCTCACACCTCACTTGGGACCTCTCAGCTCCTCCCAAGGGCAGCACAGGGACAGCTTTGCTCTCTGCTCTCTGCGACCAGGGACAGGAGCCAAGGGAATGCCAGGAGCTGTGTCAGGGGACGATTAGGCTGGCTATCAGGGAAAGGTTTTTTTCCTCAGAGGCTGGTCGGGCACTGAATAGGTTCTCCAGGCAATGGGCACAGCCCCAAGGCTGCCAGAGATCCAGGAGCGTTTGGCCAATGCTCTCAGGGATGCAGAGGGTGGGACTGTTGGAGTGTCTGTGCAGGGCCAGGAGTTGGACTTTGACGATCCCTAGGGGTCCCTTCCGACTCAGGAAACTCTTACCATTTTCCCCTCTTTCCTCTCCTTGCACAATGCTCTCAGCTTACTGTTCCACCGCATGCTCCACTTCTGAAACCTCCGCTACTTCTTTCCAGTTCAAGCACAGTTCTACTGGTTACAATCCAAAGATAGACAGATTGAAAAACAACCAAAAAGAAACACCTGTTTGGAATTTCGTGGTCTTATCTGCATCTCCAGCTATGAAGTCGATTGTGCCTTGCAAGTTCTAAAAGCAAAACAACAACAACAAAAAACACCCACCACACCGTTTTAACATAGGGATTTGCCTTCTTCTAAGAAATCCATATCCCTTCTCAAAATGGATCTATTTCAGGAAGAGATCATCTTGAATAGATCACTTACTACCTAAAGAACCTGGAACACTCAAATCCGTAATGATAAGCCTGTTACCTTGTCGTTTTCTGTTCCAAAGGCAAATGCATTTGCTCAAGTGCCGTTTGTAACAAGGACAGAGCTCAAAGTGTGGCTCTGAGAAATGTTTTGGTTTCCCTCTCCTATCTCCATCAAAAGCACTTTCTTCAATGGCTGAAACAATACTTGATACAGTCTGAATTTTAAAGGTCATGAAAATTTTCTCCAAAGTGAAAAATTAATATAGCAGTCAGGTTTGAAACCAACGGGAATTTTTGTTTTACCTGTTTGAAGATTCCCTTCACACTAAAATGCTGGCTGATGGATACCTAGAAGAAATCAATTCCCACAAAATGCTTCTGGGTAAGCCATTACGTCATCCATTACAATTTGCTTCAGTGTCCCGTTCCTGTCCAATTGAAGGTCCCTGTTTAAGAGACTCAAGTGCGGAGAGAAATAAAATTAAATATGACTACAGTGCCTTTAAATCGAAATCGAACTTCCTGATCAATCTCATAAAACCTTTAGGCTAAATGTTGCCATTGATCTGTTTCTACTGAACACAATCACGTCCTGGCTTGTTAGAGATTAGTTCATTACAAAGAAAGAAACGCAGAGAAGTTAAAATATTTCCAAAGAAGCATTTGACATCCTTCCTTTTGGATGGGGAACCACACCAACACTGCTTACATAAGAGGTCAAATGACTGTCTTCCATGTTAGTTCTGCACTGTGCTCAGCGGAGCCTTTCTGGTTTATTTGCCTTTGACTTGGACATAAAGCTGAGTCTTGATTCAAGAAAAATCAATATTCACACTTGTTTTCATTTACACGGACATTGGCTTGGTCTCCTAAACAAAGAGAATGATGGGGAATTTTTGTACGAGTTCAGATAGGTAACATTCTCTTTCCGCAACCTGGCATTGTATTTTCACTTGGTCTGTTACCTCTGGCTTTGTTTTAACGGCTCAAATTATTAGGAAGAGTATCAAACCTCCAGCTCTAACCACAGTCCCACTGCGAGGTGTGTGAAGGTATGTGCATCTGCCCCTCAGGTCCACACTGCTCTTCTAATGTGCCTCTGATCGAGCAGGTAGGAAAGACCTCCTGGGTGTGTGAACAGTGCTGCTTCCTCTACGGCTTCAGAGCTGCTGCTAAGATCTTCAGGAAGGAGAGCGGTATTGTACCCATTTTTAGATGGTTTTCAAAGTTGCCGGTGCTTGGCTGTCTTAAACGTCTGAGTTCCTAGAACTTTGAATGAGATCAAATCTATGAGTGAAGAGATGATGGTGCAGACCAACTTCTGATTCCGGTGATCCAAGAATCTGCACTACTACTTTTACCTTCTGAATAAGGCATGGATGTGACGGTATGCACAGTAATACTGATGTGCTATGGTTTTTGAATGATAGCAGTCTTCCTTTGTCCCATTCCTAAACCGTGGGCATTATTTGCCTTAACCTTGTTCAGTAGGGACATTATTCTATATTCTTACATGAAGTGAAAAGCACTCTTTTTCCATACCTTCACACAACAGCATTAAAACAAGGCCTAAGTAGTACAACCAATGTTCAAAGATGCTCTACCTTTTAAGTTTACAAAACATACCAAATTCATACCTTGTTCTAAGTTGATCTCAAGAAGAAAGGGTGTTCTCCAAATACTCCTTCAGCTCTTCCTCACAGCTCACCGTTTGCCTTTTTTCTAAGATTGTATCCAGATCACTTTCATCATCTAAGGCCACATAAAAAAGCTAGTAAAAATGGTTTCGTAGATACTAAAATCTCCCCAGCTCTTTAGGATTCAAGGAAGTTAATTATGCACATATCTTCTACACCCAGAAGAGAAAGCTACCTCAGCAAAACTCATCGCCTATGAAAATCTTCCTAGATAATGAACACCTCTGACACTGCCACCCCAAGTTGGTGTTCTGAAACAATGAGAACCTCACATCCAATCAGACTCTAGACCTGCACAAGATCACGTCATAGCAACTTGCAGCCACTTTCTACAGAAAGCAGCAGTGATCTCTATCGCTGTTGCCATACCAACAATAAGACAGGACTGTCCATTCAGCGTGAATCAAGCAGTTAGCAAAAATGCACCTGACAGAATGAAACTGAAGAGGAGAAATTCCCATCTAAAAGTCAAAGATTACATTTTTAATTTTATAGCAGGTATTTTGAATTTCAGAGGGCTCTTTGCATTAAGAAGTCCTGTCTTTATAGCACACCCTTGTTTTTATGTTTCTACCTGGATTATGGCCATTTAGCCGTCTCCTTCAAATCACTCCAAAGAAAAACATTCAAGTGAACAAGTTCTTTCTAAACTGCTGGAAGGTGAAATGAATGAGTAAGAGGATATGTAACATGATAAAAGGCTGCCTGGAATTTTACGACTGGTATCCAACATGGCGTCTTCTATCTGGAGAGTAAAAAAAAATCAGTCTCCAAGTAAACTGGTAAGAATGCGGATTCTCAAAACTTCTGTTTATTCTGGCACCATAAAGCACCAAATCACATTCTATAATTTATCCCTTTAGAAACAACTGCCCGACTTTTTTTATGTATAGAAAAGATTGGAAGACATTTGGGAGATCATTTCCAGCTCTTCCTGAAGTCTGATCTTAAGCAGACTGGGCCATACGTCATTCATCGCTATCCTATGTATTTCAGATAGAAATGATCATAAAAATACAATCTATTTCTATTACAAATAATAAACACAAGAATTATGAACACTTCCACATGAAACTCTTCCACACCAAACTGTTTCTCTGGAGTGTTTTGTCACACTATGGACCTCTTTCTAAGGTGACATCAATAGCCTACCACGCAGAAGGCATTGCAGGTGGGAGCACAGGAAGAACAGACTAATCCCAAGGAGTGATGAAGATATATGTCATCAAATAAAAGAAACGTACATCCACGTGCTCCACTTCTTCTTCAAACCTACATTTTCGTTTCTCAGTCATCTGAAGCATGTTGGAGTGCACAACTTCAGCATCTTCTGCTGTGCAAATGTTCACATCCAACAGGGTCATCTGAAGGAAAAGAAGAACAAATTATTGACATGCACAGAAGAAATACTGTGTGGCTTTCAGAGAGCCTGGCTAAACGTAGTGTTTCTTTTCTTGTGATGGACAGAGATAGATTCAGCCTCCCACATGCCATATTAGATTACTAAACAATACCATCTGGTTGGACACAAAGGGAGAAATTGAGGCAGAGGTGGAATTTCTTTCCCAAGATAAGACAGATTTAGCACAAGGGCTGAGGCTCCTTGCATCTTCCACATTCATGTAGGACAGCACTCCCTTCATTACTGGCATTTGTTACGGCTTTTCCACATTTCAAGCACAAATACCAACTACTACTGTGAAACCAAACGGATGGCTTACTTTTTGAACAGAGTAAGGCGGAGGTTAAAAAGGAATTCCACTTGTGATCTCACTGTCTGGTGCATCTTTACTCTCTCTAATGACACATTGGACCACGGCTATCACAGCCAAAAGCTGTGGCACTCAACTTGCACATCTGCCCTTTCTCCTGACATTTGCCCTCGACCAGCTCATACTGGATGCTCATTTTCTCCACGCACTCCACATTAGGGCTGTCTGAATGATACGGAACAGACCACAGTCAAAATTCCCATCTTTCACAGTGCAGTGTGACATGGAAACATGACAGAGGCCATGTGCTGAATCTCAGCACACGGAACAGATGCCAGCAGTGCCTACAGACACCAGACATTACCAGCCAAAGAAATCAAGACATTTTCATACACAGCTGTTTATCATTATGCTTCAAAGTAGCAAGGTACTTAACAATCGCTACCAACTTCTTTGCTACCATACAGGCTACAAACATCCCAACTGGATGTGCTCTGGAGCAAGAGAAGGCAGACACAGAGCGGGAAGGCATGCTGCAAGGACACAGAGAAAGGAAGTATCTCCAATACTTCCCCTCTTCTTCTCATACTTCCCCTCTTCTTCTCCAGGAGTTAAAAAGGAGTATTTTTGTATGACTGAGAAGGGATCCACGTCAAAATTAACATTTGATTTCCCCCAGATTCATTCTAACCGAGCCAGTTCCTGCTAGATCTCCCCATGCACAGGTGTTTGTACTGGCCAAAGGAAAGCCATGCCACAGGCAGCTTCTTTGGCTCTTACTGCCACCTCCAAGCAACTGAGAAGGTATGTGGCAACACACGGAACAAAGAATAGAGCAAACATGCACTCTCAAAGCAACCGTCTGCCTCATCGTTGCCCAGGAGAAAAGAAAATATTGCTTGAATTCCAGACTGTTCTTAGGATTTCCCGACCTACCTAGACTTTTGTTTCAATTCTCCAGAGTTCTGCACCATTCGTTTCCATCAGATTTGGCACGTGTTGGAGGCAACAGGGTGCTATCAAAGCAGGAAACAAGAGTCAGGTATCCTAAAATACAAACCAGTCAGTACTTCAAATATAAAATTATGAATCCGAATATCCATACTACTGGGCGTTCTTTTATTTACAGCCATCTTGGCAATGAAAATAAACCTGAGATTGTTGTTGTTCAAGGCCAACTGTTTACTGCCCGATAAGGAACTAACTGTCATCTACCTGGTTCCTACATCCACCGTAAAAAACCTCCCTGTAAAGATCGTAATGCATTGCACCCACACCAATGTGTCTTGTGTTCAGGATGGATATTCAAACGTAGCAACGTTAGATTTCTATCCAGACTCCTCTCTTCATTTATTCCGCAAATAAAATCCCACGCCATGGAGAAAAAAATGCCTTGACAAAAACACCAAGTTCTAGCTCTCCACCCCTCTTTGCCCATTTCTGCTATGTTTCGAGATTTACTTCTGCATTCCTCCATTTTTAGAGCCTGATCGCCACCTATTAAGTGTAGCTGGGGCACTGAAAATCAAGAATGCATTTTTTCCATTCAAAAGAGCTGTACAGAAATAGATGTAGACCCTGCCTTACTGCTGCATTTAGCAATCACACATTGACAGGAAGCAAAGTGCATTTTGTAGCCAAGTCCTTCATTAACTCCAGCAACAATTGTTTTCCTTTATGCTATACCCTCTTTTGCCATACCCGATATATTGCAAAACCTTCAGTCTCTCTTCACTGAGTACCATCTGCTCCTTTATCAACTTTTCCATTTCCATATTCACAGTTGGGGGATTCTGTATTTCTTCACTTGCCATAAATTCTCTGCAGGATGGAAAGTAGATATGTAGAATGGAATCACATGATATATGTGATATCATACGTGGTATCACGTAGAAAGAAAAAATGATCAAGTATTACTTTAACAGAAACCAAAAGTGAACACTAGCCTCTTGGTGTTGCTCATTGTCCAAAAGAAGACTGCCAAATTTCTGACCTGAAACTCTGAACTCCACACTTCTTTTGCATGAGCTTCCAGTCCCTTGCCATTTCAGTTGATGCCATTTTTCTTTCTCAAGCTCTGATTTCATTCGATTCAAGAGTAGCTTGGCAGTTGCCCTCTCATTATCCAGCAGTGCTCCGTTTATATTCTGTGTATTAAAAAACAAAACCAGAAGTAGAAGCAGCATACAACATGCAAAAACAAACCAAAAATTGTCTCTTCTACAGAAAATGAGGGGAGAAAAGAACACAAATGATAACCAATACCCCGTCAAGTAGAAATTTCTTCTATATTTCAGTGATTGATAGGCAGAAAAAATGAATTTCATCTGGGGAAAGAAAGACATTCTAGGAATATTCAGACTGCTATCTTGCCCCAGGTAAAACATTTACCATGGCCTTAGCGTTAATGAGCTTGTGAACATCAGCTGCCAAGAGGAAGGACATTTCCTCCAGTTTCACACAATACTTGGTCAGTACATCTGCTATCTGTGCAATCAAAGAATACAGAAAAGCAACAACAATGAAAAGTAGAACTCAAATATCAATTTCCCAAGTTAAAAATCTACATGAACAAGACAATTTTTCCATTCAAGTGAATTCGATTTAATTAATTCATTAACTACATAAGTAGCATTCTCACGTTCAAGAGTAGAATTCAAAGAATCGACGTTGCTTCTTCTGAGACATTGAAGCCTGAGTAGATCCCAACTTCAAATCTAGTAGGACGCCATGAAAGCAATACCTGCTACATTTAGTACATGTAAACTACAAAGAACATCTAGAACAGCTCTAAAAGATGCACAAACCCATGAACTTTGAAGGAGACGCTAGCAAGAAATGTGGAAATAGGCTTTATCTGCCCAGTGCTTTTCCCAAAAGCACGGGCACTCCTTGGCGTCAGTGAGAGTCTCTGTCTCATTACTCAGCAGCTGGCTTAGGGTAAAAAAGGATGCATGCAATCACTTCATTCCTGTTCATGACATAAACTTACTGCATCATCATGGAAGCCATTTACTTGGAAATATAGCCTAAAAAATAGGTGTCAGACTGGGTACATATCTAGATTGCTATGAGCAAAACCAATTTCTTTTTAACAGGAAAGCCATACAATATGCCTGCCATGGCAAATATTAGTCTACTAGCCCTGCACTTCAACGGGCAGTGAGCAGTTCATGACACCAAGTTTACGTTTGGCAAGGAGACAGTCTATTTATTACAAGCCCCTAGTTCTAGAACCAAGAATTCAGGAGTTGCTCATTCCCAATGAAAATCTGTCCATTTCATACCTTTGGGGTTTTATGCTTCTGTTCTTTACCTGTCTTGAGTGTGGCTTTCTTGTGAAGTCACTGATGGGTGTTTTTCCAACACATTTCTGCTGATTACACGGTAATTGCGTGGCATCAGCAGACATCTCTGAATGTCTCTTGAAAGTATGCTTTTTACTCTTCCTAGAGGACCTTGTCTTCTTCTTTCCTTCACCCAAAAGGTGGGCTAAGTGAGCCTTCAAAGAACCATCATCTCAACAATTAGAATTCTTTCAAACCTACTGAATGGAGAACAGCGACAAAAAAATTTTAAAAAGACTAGTACGCGAAAGACAACAGAAGAGAAAGGTAAAATAATGAATCCTACATGCCACGTGCATAACTCTCTTCATTCAAGGCTATTTTCAAAATGAGAAAAAAAAAAAAAAAAAAGATCATCTTTTCCTCAGAGAGGAAAAGTGGAGTAACTGGATTGTGTTGCCTTGCCTACAGTTACCAGAAAAGTCAACAGCTGAGTTGAAAACTCCTGAAGCTGGCTAACTACACCTCTAAATGTTTTACTACTGTGTTATGATTCTGTCTTCAGTTAATAGAACCCGATATACAACAAAGAGATGGGAGCACATGGAGATGCATTGGAGAGCCTACGCTGGAGGTAACACATTCATTTTTTACTCAAACAAATCCAAATTAGAAATGTTGAAAATTACCTGGGGCCATTTCAACAGCCAGCAAACTGACTAACATAACCAATCTTTGGCTTCTATTCAATCCTTTGCTTGTTTTACCTGGACCTTGAAGATCTGTCTGCAGCCTTCCTCTCTGCAAATATATCACACTCGTCCTATTGAGAACCCATGGCTCATCACAGCTGCTTCGCCACGCCTGCTTCCAGAAGAACTGGCAACTACAAGCTGGGAGCCAAGAGATACAACACTTCACTTGGAAAAGGGCCTTCCATGAATCCTAGAATCCCAGAATGGTTTGGACTGGAAGCGACCTTAGAGACAAATTATCTTCTTCCCACATCCTGACACGGGCAGGGACACTTTTCCACTAGTCCAGGTTGCTCCATGTCCGCTCCAGCCTGGCCCTGGACGCTTCCTGCCATGGGGCTCCTACACAGCCTCTTTGAGCAACATGTGCCTCAGCACCCACCCAAGGAAGAATTCCTTTCCAATATCCCATCTATCCCAGCCCTCTGGCAGTTTGAAGCTATTCCCCCTTGTCCTGCGAGTCCAGACCCTTTTCCAAAGTCCCTCCCCAGCTATCTTGGAGCCCCAGCAGGCACTGCAAGGGGCTCGAAGATCTCCCTGGAGCCTTCTGTTCTCCAGATTGGACACCCTCAGCTCTCCCAGACTGTCCTAGAGCAAAGAAGCTCCACCTTTCAAAGCACCTTAGACGCCTCCTACCGGCCAAACTCGATGGCAACGCTGGCCTTCCGGGCCCTACGGATATCGCTTCCGGTGTCGCTCGGAGTCACTCCCGGCTCTCTTCCCGCCCAACATGGGGCCCTCAGGCGATGCCGCTCCTACGCCACTTCTGCCGCTGTCAGACCAACGGGGGGGCGGGGGGCCAGCCCAGACTCATCCACAATCTACACTGTCCTCGGCGGCTGCTGCGGGCTCATGGCGGCCCACACACCCGGAAGCAGAGCTCCGAACACAGAGGATCATAGACCCACATTTTGTTCGCCTCTGCACAAGGCAGGCCAGTCTTGCCATGCCCGGACTTTTCAGTTCAGCACGAGAATGAGAATACACCTGCGCCATGGGGGAGGAAACCTCTAAAGACTCCCTCATACGTGGTCGCTCAACTTAATGCCTAGGCACTTGCCATTCCTAAGGCTACACTAAAGCCTTTTTTACCTTGCGGGTAAGAAATGCCGTTGTTCTCGTGTGCAGCTAAAGGCGCAGCACAGGCAGGCCGGGGCAAAAGCTGGGGCAGAGCCCTTCCTCACACCTTCGCTGTGCTGTACTCCATGCAGCTAGAGCGAAGCGAGAAGGACGCGAGGAAGAAAAAGGCGTTCTTAAAGTAGCACCCTGGCAGCAGCCCTGAAAAGGCGCATAACACACGGCGTCTCGCTGCCCTCCGTTCTACATACTCGCAGCTCCCTCTGCCGACTTGCAAAAGTTGCTACCAGAGCAGAGGCGGCCAGATTGAAGAGGCAGTGCCTAGGTTCACCTTCTCCTTACTGCACGTAAGCCACGTCCAGCTCCTCGCTGCACTCTGGATTTCCCTTCTCCGAGGCACTTACCGTGGTGCTGTGTGCAACTCGGCGCCTAGAAGCGACCGCCAATGCTTTCACAGCGGGCTGCAAGGGAACCAAGGAGCAGCACAAGCAGCAGTGCTTCAGCTTGCTCCTTCCGACTGCTAAGGGCACTTGGGAAGGCAAGCGAGAGTCAACCACCTTCCTCTCCTAGTAGCCTGTAACGTGGTGCACACAAGCACGGGACTAGTGCCGCTTCGTTCACCGCCCTCGCCCAAGCGTGGAGCCGCTTTCACTTGCCGGCGGCCAGAAGCCACTGCAAGGGCGCCACACAACCACAAGTGCGCCGGCAGCCAAGAGCTAGAGAACGCTGCTTCTGCCCAAGCCCGCCTAGGGCGTGCACCTTTGTTCTCAGAGCTCCGTGCAACAGTCTGCCTCTCTCGCAGTTCGAATGGAAAACGAAAGCTTTTCGCCTACGCCCGTCACAGAGATCCGTTGCCAGGACGAGAATGCCTTGTGGCCGGAGCTCGCCCCCGCCGCGAGGAAACTGCTATTAGCACCGCGTTGCAGGGCCACGTCTCGCTTCTTGACTACGTGCTCAGCGCTCTCCGAATTCGCCGCTAGCTCCACGGTCTTTCTCAGCTGCAAGTAGCAGCGCTCACAGTACATAGAGCTTCGCAAGGACCGAAGACCCGGAGGGAAGTATCGCACTCGAAAATGTGCCAGGATAGAGACGTTCTACACTGAGTAGAGACACAGACAGACAGAGAGTTCTACACTGCCCCTTCTCGTCGGCCATCTTGTGCTCTGCTGCCTCTGCTGTGACGAATAGGTCCTTGAAAGGCGAGCGACAGCGGCTCTCCAGGCACTGAAAAGTCTAGTCCCTAGGGACTTTTCGATGTAAAACTTTTTCCACCTCCAAAAATACATGGGTAAGTCCTAAAAGTTTTGGTTTTCTTAAGAATAGTTTCGCCCAAGTTTTGCTGTTCTAAACACCCATGGTTTCAGTCTTCACTTAACTGCTTGTTTCTGTCTTTTTGGCTAGTGGCAATCTAATTCTAAGGTAACTAGATGTGTTGGAAATCCATAAATTACATCTCAAGTTAGGTGGGAAAATTGGCTCGGAAGAAAATGGAATTGAGAATTTGGAAAGAATCCAGAGTGAGCTGATGTCACAATCCGAGATTCCCTTGGGTTCCAAATCCTTTCATTTGTGTTTTTGTGGGCTTTTTGAAGGCGGTGTACAGTTGAAGCCATGATTTAGCTGCGGTGAGACCTGCTCTGCTGTAAAAGCATTATTTTCTCAGTGAGCATGGACAACAGTTAGAGTGTCGTCTTTTAAGATTCCCTGCACTCCACTTATGGTGGCAAAAGCAGTGCCTTGACTGTAATCATAAAAGTGATTACAGCTTCATTGCTTTGACATCATGTAGGATGCTTCCTCCATCTGCTGTGGTCAGCATTAAGTAACAGATTTCTCAGTTTCTAGGAAGAGTCTAGCAAACAATCACCTTGCTCCTTCTCTTGCATTTATTCATCACTGCTATGCTGCTATACAGACAGGTAGTCTGTTTATGATTCAACAATTCAATGGGACATCAAGTAAATAACAAAGCAAAACTAACTACCGAAAGCACTATAAGGGCCAGAGATTAGCTTGGATCAAAACAGGTATTCTCCTAGCATTGTTTACAAACGAGTCAGCATGTGAAACAGAAGGCACAATGTAGTTTGTGCCTTGTTTTGGGCATGCCCGGAAGAAGGAAATTCTGATTTCACATACGGGAAAAGAAATGTTGACATTTGAATGAGATTGTTCATACCCCAGTAAAGGTTGCTTTGAAAGGTTGTGGAAGTCCTGTTAGGAAACATGGCTTTACAAGTCCTTTCCACCAGGAGACAACAGCTGCAGAACATCTGGGTGTGCCAGTGTTGAGAGCACCAGCAAAGATCAAAGTGGAGAAGTTGGTGAACAATGGCAGTGGCCTGGCGGAGGGCAAGTGGGGTGCTGGCTGTGGGACCAGGGGAGTCCTGACTGATTTAGGAGGCGTGTGATGGTCTGTGCCAGCAAGCAGAATAGTGCTGTGGCCTTGGCACACTGCTAATACTGGAATTCAGTGGGGTCACTGGGCAGGCTGAGTGTGTGAGCTGCTGGAGGGACCCAGGTTGCCCACATGTAAACATCCAGTCTCACTCTTGCCAGCCACAGAAAGGAGCAGGATGTGGCTGCTGGCGATGCCTGTCACGTATATGTAGTGTATATGTGTGCTATCCCAGCCTGCTGGGAACGCTTCTTCTTTGGGACTGCTTGGGCTGAGGGAGAGAAAGCAGTGGTAGTTTCTGAGGTTTCGAGTTTGCTCGAGTTTCTCAGGCTGTTTCTGGAGCCACCCAGAGTTCTCTTCCTTGAAGCATTTCAAGTCCTGCTAATTTTCAAAATTCAAACAGACACAGCCCTAAGCTAGTTGATCTGACTTCAGAGCTATTCTTACGCTGAGCTGTTGGATGATCTGATCTCCTGAGATGTCTTCCATCTCAGTTTATGACCTGGTTCTTGTGAAAAGTAGGATCTTTTAGCCTGGAGAAGAGAGGTTTCTGGAGAGACAGTATTGTGGCCTTTGAATATGTAAAGAGGGTATAAGACAAATGGAGAAAGACTTTTTAGGAAAGTTTGCAGAGACAGGATAAGGGGCCATGCTTTCAAACTGAGACTAGGTTTAGATGGGCTAAAAGGAAAAACTTTTCTACAGTGAAGCTGGTGAGACACTCAAACGGGTGTTCCAGAGAAGTTGTGGATGCCCCATCATTGAGAGTGCTCCTTATCAGTTTGGCTAGTCTTGAGCAATTTGATCTACTGTAAGATCTACCTGGCAAGGAAGTTGGACTACATGATCTTTAATCACAGACTGTTGTATGATTCCGTGGAAGACAGAATGCAATAAAGTTCATATTTCAGATTTTGGCGCAGACATATTTATTTTTTCTCACTTTATGCATCATTGCAATGACGACTTGTTAGCTTCTGAAATGATTAGCTGAGATTGATTTCCTTCCTTAGTTTCATTTTCTCTGTTATTCCTTCACTCTTGGACTTTTTTTTTCACTAGATTCCCTCTTTCAGTAAACTGCCCTTAAGTATCACTTTGCTCCCCACCTGGCTTTTTTTTTTTTTTTTCAATGACACCTTTTCACTGGTTCGTTTTGGGCCTTTGCTGCTTGAAGTCCAGCAGCCTCCTTGTCTGAGCATTACGGAGCTTTCTTTACAGCTTCATCACTATGCAAAAAGCCATAAATTACTGTGTTCCATCTCACATACCATCAAGTATCACACTAATATTCCCTCTGCTGAATAGCTGGTTGGTTTACATAGACCAGCCAAATACCAGGAAATCCAGATGGCAGCAAGAATCTTGTAGACTACTCCCGCTGTTCATTTAAATTCTGGAGAAGTCACGTGAGGTATCACATTCTCTTGAAAGAAGTGTCTATCATCTCGGACATTCTAGAATGGGCTATTAATATTGTCATGAGTTTCTGGCTAGACTTTTTAGTATGCAAATTCAAATTCAAATGATCTGAAATGATAGAACTTCAAGAAATTTTTTTTCCCAGAATCGAAGTATGATGGAGTTCCATAGGGAGAATCTTAATCTTAGTTATTCTATTCCATCTCACATCATGGCTGGGGGAAGGGAGAAGGGAGTATCTTTGGGGGACAATGGGTTCCGGTGTAGTCAGTAAGCTGGGCAGAGGAGCCATCACGTATTTTCTGTTGTTGGGCGGTGGGGGGGGGGGGATTCGTGTGAACTCTTCCTTTCTTGTACCCTGCCACTAGTATTGTTGCTAAAATTGTTTGTTTTCTCATCCAAGTGACAAAATCAGCACACTTAATGAGGGATGAAGAGGGAGCAGCGACCTCAGAACAGGAGGAAGAAGAAGCAGAGCCTGCTGTCCTCCAGAAGAAAAAAACACTACCAGCCAATTTTGCATCATCTGTGAACTTCCTGGGCGTGTACTCTATCCCCTTGTCCAGAACACTGAGCAAGATATTAAACAAGACTGGGCCCAAGACTGAGCCTTGGGGACCAGCTGGATGAACTCTATTTCCCACCACTCTGTGGGCCTGGCCATCACCCAGTTTGTCACCCAGCAAACAGCCCACCCATGCAAACCATAAGCAGACAGTTTCTTCAGGAGAATGATGTGAGACTCATTGCAAAGAGGATCAGGGAGATGCCTAGGAAGAGTCTTAGGTGAATCCAGGAGACTATAGTGGAGGAAGGACGCGAGGAAGAAGAAGGCGTTCTTAAAGTAGCACCCTGGCAGCAGCCCTGAAAGGGCGCATAACACACGGCGTCTCGCTGCCCTCCGTTCTACATACTCGCAGCTCCCTCTGCCGACTTGCAAAAGTTGCTACCAGAGCAGAGGCGGCCAGATTGAAGAGGCAGTGCCTAGGTTCACCTTCTCCTTACTGCACGTAAGCCACGTCCAGCTCCTCGCTGCACTCTGGATTTCCCTTCTCCGCGGCACTTACAGTGGTGCTGTGTGCAACTCGGCGCCTAGAAGCGACCGCCAATGCTTTCACAGCGGGCTGCAAGGGAACCAAGGAGCAGCACAAGCAGCAGTGCTTCAGCTTGCTCCTTCCGACTGCTAAGGGCACTTGGGAGGGCAAGCGAGAGTCAACCACCTTCCTCTCCTAGTAGCCTGTAACGTGGTGCACACAAACACGGGAATAGTGCCGCTTCGTTCACCGCCCTCGCCCAAGCCTGGAGCCGCTTTCACTTGCCGGCGGCCAGAAGCCGCTGCAAGGGCGCCACACAACCACAAGTGCGCCGGCAGCCAAGAGCTAGAGAACGCTGCTTCTGCCCAAGCCCGCCTAGGGCGTGCACCTTTGTTCTCAGAGCTCCGTGCAACAGTCTGCCTCTCTCGCAGTTCGAATGGAAAACGAAAGCTTTTCGCCTACGCCCTTCACAGAGATCCGTTGCCAGGACGAGAATGTCTTGTGGCCGGAGCTCGCCCCCGCCGCGAGGAAGCTGCTATTAGCACCGCGTTGCAGGGCCACGTCTCGCTTCTTGACTACGTGCTCAGCGCTCTCCGAATTCGCCGCTAGCTCCACGGTCTTTCTCAGCTGCAAGTAGCAGCGCTCACAGTACATAGAGCTTCGCAAGGACCGAAGACCCGGAGGGAAGTATCGCACACGAAAATGTGCCAGGACAGAGACGTGTTCTACGTTGTCCCTTCTCGTCATGCAGTTTGTGCCTCTGCTGCTTCTGCTGTTAGGAATCGCTCCTTGAAAGACGAGCGAGAGCGTCCTTCCGGGTGCATTGCACTGAGTCGAGTGCTCGCTCGGGACTTTGCTCTCGGGGCCAAGGCAAGAGGGCGTGCTTGCCCGCAGAACCGAGAACACGCTGTTGGGCAGAGCTGCAGCTGACCGCTGGAGTTCAGCTCTCGCCGGACGGCAGAAGGCGAAGAACGAAGCCGCTTGCGAGCGGCGCAGTGCAGCGAAGAGCTCTCCGAATTCGCCGCTAGCTCCACGGTCCTTCTCAGCTGCGAGTAGCAGCGCTCGCAGTACACAGAGCTTCGCAAGGCCCGAAGACCCGGAGGGAAGTATGGCACACGGAAATGTGCCAGGACAGAGACGTGTTCTACGTTGTCCCTTCTCGTCGTGCAGTTTGTGCCTCTGCTGCTTCTGCTGTTAGGAATCGCTCCTTGAAAGACGAGCGAGAGCGTCCTTCTGGGTGCATTGCACTGAGTCGAGTGCTCGCTCGGGACTTTGCTCTCGGGGCCAAGGCAAGAGGGCGTGCTTGCCCGCAGAACCGAGAACACGCTGTTGGGCAGAGCTGCAACTGACCGCTGGAGTTCAGCTCTCGCCGGACGGCAGAAGGCGAAGAACGAAGGCGCTTGCGAGCGGCGCAGTGCAGCGAAGAGCTCTCCGAATTCGCCGCTAGCTCCACGGTCCTTCTCAGCTGCGAGTAGCAGCGCTCGCAGTACACAGAGCTTCGCAAGGCCCGAAGACCCGGAGGGAAGTATGGCACACGGAAATGTGCCAGGACAGAGACGTGTTCTACGTTGTCCCTTCTCGTCGTGCAGTTTGTGCCTCTGCTGCTTCTGCTGTTAGGAATCGCTCCTTGAAAGGCGAGCGAGAGCGTCCTTCTGGGTGCATTGCACTGAGTCGAGTGCTCGCTCGGGACTTTGCACTCGGGGCCAAGGCAAGAGGGCGTGCTTGCCCGCAGAACCGAGAACACGCTGTTGGGCAGAGCTGCAACTGACCGCTGGAGTTCAGCTCTCGCCGGACGGCAGAAGGCGAAGAACGAAGCCGCTTGCGAGCGGCGCAGTGCAGCGAAGAGCTCTCCGAATTCGCCGCTAGCTCCACGGTCCTTCTCAGCTGCGAGTAGCAGCGCTCGCAGTACACAGAGCTTCGCAAGGCCCGAAGACCCGGAGGGAAGTATCGCACACGCAAATGTGCCAGGACAGAGACGTGTTCTACGGTGTCCCTTCTCGTCGTGCAGTTTGTGCCTCTGCTGCTTCTGCTGTTAGGAATCGCTCCTTGAAAGGCGAGCGAGAGCGTCCTTCCGGGTGCATTGCACTGAGTCGAGTGCTCGCTCGGGACTTTGCTCTCGGGGCCAAGGCAAGAGGGCGTGCTTGCCCGCAGAACCGAGAACACGCTGTTGGGCAGAGCTGCAACTGACCGCTGGAGTTCAGCTCTCGCCGGACGGCAGAAGGCGAAGAACGAAGCCGCTTGCGAGCGGCGCAGTGCAGCGAAGAGCTCTCCGAATTCGCCGCTAGCTCCACGGTCCTTCTCAGCTGCGAGTAGCAGCGCTCGCAGTACACAGAGCTTCGCAAGGCCCGAAGAGCCGGAGGGAAGTATCGCACACGCAAATGTGCCAGGACAGAGACGTGTTCTACGTTGTCCCCTCTCGTCGTGCAGTTTGTGCCTCTGCTGCTTCTGCTGTTAGGAATCGCTCCTTGAAAGGCGAGCGAGAGCGTCCTTCCGGGTGCATTGCACTGAGTCGAGTGCTCGCTCGGGACTTTGCTCTCGGGGCCAAGGCAAGAGGGCGTGCTTGCCCGCAGAACCGAGAACACGCTGTTGGGCAGAGCTGCAACTGACCGCTGGAGTTCAGCTCTCGCCGGACGGCAGAAGGCGAAGAACGAAGGCGCTTGCGAGCGGCGCAGTGCAGCGAAGAGCTCTCCGAATTCGCCGCTAGCTCCACGGTCCTTCTCAGCTGCGAGTAGCAGCGCTCGCAGTACACAGAGCTTCGCAATGCCCGAAGACCCGGAGGGAAGTATCGCACACGCAAATGTGCCAGGACAGAGACGTGTTCTACGTTGTCCCTTCTCGTCGTGCAGTTTGTGCCTCTGCTGCTTCTGCTGTTAGGAATCGCTCCTTGAAAGGCGAGCGAGAGCGTCCTTCCGGGTGCATTGCACTGAGTCGAGTGCTCGCTCGGGACTTTGCACTCGGGGCCAAGGCAAGAGGGCGTGCTTGCCCGCAGAACCGAGAACACGCTGTTGGGCAGAGCTGCAACTGACCGCTGGAGTTCAGCTCTCGCCGGACGGCAGAAGGCGAAGAACGAAGCCGCTTGCGAGCGGCGCAGTGCAGCGAAGAGCTCTCCGAATTCGCCGCTAGCTCCACGGTCCTTCTCAGCTGCGAGTAGCAGCGCTCGCAGTACACAGAGCTTCGCAAGGCCCGAAGACCCGGAGGGAAGTATCGCACACGCAAATGTGCCAGGACAGAGACGTGTTCTACGGTGTCCCTTCTCGTCGTGCAGTTTGTGCCTCTGCTGCTTCTGCTGTTAGGAATCGCTCCTTGAAAGGCGAGCGAGAGCGTCCTTCCGGGTGCATTGCACTGAGTCGAGTGCTCGCTCGGGACTTTGCTCTCGCGGCCAAGGCAAGAGGGCGTGCTTGCCCGCAGAACCGAGAACACGCTGTTGGGCAGAGCTGCAACTGACCGCTGGAGTTCAGCTCTCGCCGGACGGCAGAAGGCGAAGAACGAAGGCGCTTGCGAGCGGCGCAGTGCAGCGAAGAGCTCTCCGAATTCGCCGCTAGCTCCCCGGTCCTTCTCAGCTGCGAGTAGCAGCGCTCGCAGTACACAGAGCTTCGCAAGGCCCGAAGAGCCGGAGGGAAGTATCGCACACGAAAATGTGCCAGGACAGAGACGTGATCTACGTTGTCCCTTCTCGTCGTGCAGTTTGTGCCTCTGCTGCTTCTGCTGTTAGGAATCGCTCCTTGAAAGGCGAGCGAGAGCGTCCTTCCGGGTGCATTGCACTGAGTCGAGTGCTCGCTCGGGACTTTGCTCTCGGGGCCAAGGCAAGAGGGCGTGCTTGCCCGCAGAACCGAGAACACGCTGTTGGGCAGAGCTGCAGCTGACCGCTGGAGTTCAGCTCTCGCCGGACGGCAGAAGGCGAAGAACGAAGGCGCTTGCGAGCGGCGCAGTGCAGCGAAGAGCTCTCCGAATTCGCCGCTAGCTCCACGGTCCTTCTCAGCTGCGAGTAGCAGCGCTCGCAGTACACAGAGCTTCGCAAGGCCCGAAGACCCGGAGGGAAGTATCGCACACGCAAATGTGCCAGGACAGAGACGTGTTCTACGTTGTCCCTTCTCGTCGTGCAGTTTGTGCCTCTGCTGCTTCTGCTGTTAGGAATCGCTCCTTGAAAGGCGAGCGAGAGCGTCCTTCCGGGTGCATTGCACTGAGTCGAGTGCTCGCTCGGGACTTTGCTCTCGCGGCCAAGGCAAGAGGGCGTGCTTGCCCGCAGAACCGAGAACACGCTGTTGGGCAGAGCTGCAACTGACCGCTGAAGTTCAGCCTTCGCCGGACGGCAGAAGGCGAAGAACGAAGCCGCTTGCGAGCGGCGCAGTGCAGCGAAGAGCTCTCCGAATTCGCCGCTAGCTCCACGGTCCTTCTCAGCTGCGAGTAGCAGCGCTCGCAGTACACAGAGCTTCGCAAGGCCCGAAGAGCCGGAGGGAAGTATCGCACACGCAAATGTGCCAGGACAGAGACGTGTTCTACGTTGTCCCCTCTCGTCGTGCAGTTTGTGCCTCTGCTGCTTCTGCTGTTAGGAATCGCTCCTTGAAAGGCGAGCGAGAGCGTCCTTCCGGGTGCATTGCACTGAGTCGAGTGCTCGCTCGGGACTTTGCTCTCGCGGCCAAGGCAAGAGGGCGTGCTTGCCCGCAGAACCGAGAACACGCTGTTGGGCAGAGCTGCAACTGACCGCTGGAGTTCAGCTCTCGCCGGACGGCAGAAGGCGAAGAACGAAGCCGCTTGCGAGCGGCGCAGTGCAGCGAAGAGCTCTCCGAATTCGCCGCTAGCTCCACGGTCCTTCTCAGCTGCGAGTAGCAGCGCTCGCAGTACACAGAGCTTCGCAAGGCCCGAAGAGCCGGAGGGAAGTATCGCACACGAAAATGTGCCAGGACAGAGACGTGTTCTACGTTGTCCCCTCTCGTCGTGCAGTTTGTGCCTCTGCTGCTTCTGCTGTTAGGAATCGCTCCTTGAAAGACGAGCGAGAGCGTCCTTCCGGGTGCATTGCACTGAGTCGAGTGCTCGCTCGGGACTTTGCTCTCGCGGCCAAGGCAAGAGGGCGTGCTTGCCCGCAGAACCGAGAACACGCTGTTGGGCAGAGCTGCAACTGACCGCTGGAGTTCAGCTCTCGCCGGACGGCAGAAGGCGAAGAACGAAGCCGCTTGCGAGCGGCGCAGTGCAGCGAAGAGCTCTCCGAATTCGCCGCTAGCTCCACGGTCCTTCTCAGCTGCGAGTAGCAGCGCTCGCAGTACACAGAGCTTCGCAAGGCCCGAAGAGCCGGAGGGAAGTATCGCACACGAAAATGTGCCAGGACAGAGACGTGTTCTACGTTGTCCCCTCTCGTCGTGCAGTTTGTGCCTCTGCTGCTTCTGCTGTTAGGAATCGCTCCTTGAAAGGCGAGCGAGAGCGTCCTTCCGGGTGCATTGCACTGAGTCGAGTGCTCGCTCGGGACTTTGCTCTCGCGGCCAAGGCAAGAGGGCGTGCTTGCCCGCAGAACCGAGAACACGCTGTTGGGCAGAGCTGCAACTGACCGCTGGAGTTCAGCTCTCGCCGGACGGCAGAAGGCGAAGAACGAAGCCGCTTGCGAGCGGCGCAGTGCAGCGAAGAGCTCTCCGAATTCGCCGCTAGCTCCACGGTCCTTCTCAGCTGCGAGTAGCAGCGCTCGCAGTACACAGAGCTTCGCAAGGCCCGAAGACCCGGAGGGAAGTATCGCACACGCAAATGTGCCAGGACAGAGACGTGTTCTACGGTGTCCCCTCTCGTCGTGCAGTTTGTGCCTCTGCTGCTTCTGCTGTTAGGAATCGCTCCTTGAAAGGCGAGCGAGAGCGTCCTTCCGGGTGCATTGCACTGAGTCGAGTGCTCGCTCGGGACTTTGCTCTCGCGGCCAAGGCAAGAGGGCGTGCTTGCCCGCAGAACCGAGAACACGCTGTTGGGCAGAGCTGCAACTGACCGCTGGAGTTCAGCTCTCGCCGGACGGCAGAAGGCGAAGAACGAAGCCGCTTGCGAGCGGCGCAGTGCAGCGAAGAGCTCTCCGAATTCGCCGCTAGCTCCACGGTCCTTCTCAGCTGCGAGTAGCAGCGCTCGCAGTACACAGAGCTTCGCAAGGCCCGAAGAGCCGGAGGGAAGTATCGCACACGAAAATGTGCCAGGACAGAGACGTGATCTACGTTGTCCCCTCTCGTCGTGCAGTTTGTGCCTCTGCTGCTTCTGCTGTTAGGAATCGCTCCTTGAAAGGCGAGCGAGAGCGTCCTTCCGGGTGCATTGCACTGAGTCGAGTGCTCGCTCGGGACTTTGCTCTCGGGGCCAAGGCAAGAGGGCGTGCTTGCCCGCAGAACCGAGAACACGCTGTTGGGCAGAGCTGCAGCTGACCGCTGGAGTTCAGCTCTCGCCGGACGGCAGAAGGCGAAGAACGAAGGCGCTTGCGAGCGGCGCAGTGCAGCGAAGAGCTCTCCGAATTCGCCGCTAGCTCCACGGTCCTTCTCAGCTGCGAGTAGCAGCGCTCGCAGTACACAGAGCTTCGCAAGGCCCGAAGAGCCGGAGGGAAGTATCGCACACGAAAATGTGCCAGGACAGAGACGTGTTCTACGGTGTCCCTTCTCGTCGTGCAGTTTGTGCCTCTGCTGCTTCTGCTGTTAGGAATCGCTCCTTGAAAGGCGAGCGAGAGCGTCCTTCCGGGTGCATTGCACTGAGTCGAGTGCTCGCTCGGGACTTTGCTCTCGCGGCCAAGGCAAGAGGGCGTGCTTGCCCGCAGAACCGAGAACACGCTGTTGGGCAGAGCTGCAGCTGACCGCTGGAGTTCAGCTCTCGCCGGACGGCAGAAGGCGAAGAACGAAGCCGCTTGCGAGCGGCGCAGTGCAGCGAAGAGCTCTCCGAATTCGCCGCTAGCTCCACGGTCCTTCTCAGCTGCGAGTAGCAGCGCTCGCAGTACACAGAGCTTCGCAAGGCCCGAAGAGCCGGAGGGAAGTATCGCACACGCAAATGTGCCAGGACAGAGACGTGTTCTACCGTGTCCCCTCTCGTCGTGCAGTTTGTGCCTCTGCTGCTTCTGCTGTTAGGAATCGCTCCTTGAAAGGCGAGCGAGAGCGTCCTTCCGGGTGCATTGCACTGAGTCGAGTGCTCGCTCGGGACTTTGCTCTCGGGGCCAAGGCAAGAGGGCGTGCTTGCCCGCAGAACCGAGAACACGCTGTTGGGCAGAGCTGCAGCTGACCGCTGGAGTTCAGCTCTCGCCGGACGGCAGAAGGCGAAGAACGAAGGCGCTTGCGAGCGGCGCAGTGCAGCGAAGAGCTCTCCGAATTCGCCGCTAGCTCCACGGTCCTTCTCAGCTGCGAGTAGCAGCGCTCGCAGTACACAGTGCTTCGCAAGGCCCGAAGAGCCGGAGGGAAGTATCGCACACGCAAATGTGCCAGGACAGAGACGTGTTCTACGGTGTCCCCTCTCGTCGTGCAGTTTGTGCCTCTGCTGCTTCTGCTGTTAGGAATCGCTCCTTGAAAGGCGAGCGAGAGCGTCCTTCCGGGTGCATTGCACTGAGTCGAGTGCTCGCTCGGGACTTTGCTCTCGGGGCCAAGGCAAGAGGGCGTGCTTGCCCGCAGAACCGAGAACACGCTGTTGGGCAGAGCTGCAGCTGACCGCTGGAGTTCAGCTTTCGCCGGACGGCAGAAGGCGAAGAACGAAGCCGCTTGCGAGCGGCGCAGTGCAGCGAAGAGCTCTCCGAATTCGCCGCTAGCTCCACGGTCCTTCTCAGCTGCGAGTAGCAGCGCTCGCAGTACACAGAGCTTCGCAAGGCCCGAAGAGCCGGAGGGAAGTATCGCACACGCAAATGTGCCAGGACAGAGACGTGTTCTACCGTGTCCCCTCTCGTCGTGCAGTTTGTGCCTCTGCTGCTTCTGCTGTTAGGAATCGCTCCTTGAAAGGCGAGCGAGAGCGTCCTTCCGGGTGCATTGCACTGAGTCGAGTGCTCGCTCGGGACTTTGCTCTCGCGGCCAAGGCAAGAGGGTGTGCTTGCCCGCAGAACCGAGAACACGCTGTTGGGCAGAGCTGCAACTGACCGCTGGAGTTCAGCTCTCGCCGGACGGCAGAAGGCGAAGAACGAAGGCGCTTGCGAGCGGCGCAGTGCAGCGAAGAGCTCTCCGAATTCGCCGCTAGCTCCACGGTCCTTCTCAGCTGCGAGTAGCAGCGCTCGCAGTACACAGAGCTTCGCAAGGCCCGAAGAGCCGGAGGGAAGTATCGCACACGCAAATGTGCCAGGACAGAGACGTGTTCTACGGTGTCCCCTCTCGTCGTGCAGTTTGTGCCTCTGCTGCTTCTGCTGTTAGGAATCGCTCCTTGAAAGGCGAGCGAGAGCGTCCTTCCGGGTGCATTGCACTGAGTCGAGTGCTCGCTCGGGACTTTGCTCTCGCGGCCAAGGCAAGAGGGCGTGCTTGCCCGCAGAACCGAGAACACGCTGTTGGGCAGAGCTGCAGCTGACCGCTGGAGTTCAGCTCTCGCCGGACGGCAGAAGGCGAAGAACGAAGGCGCTTGCGAGCGGCGCAGTGCAGCGAAGAGCTCTCCGAATTCGCCGCTAGCTCCACGGTCCTTCTCAGCTGCGAGTAGCAGCGCTCGCAGTACACAGAGCTTCGCAAGGCCCGAAGAGCCGGAGGGAAGTATCGCACACGCAAATGTGCCAGGACAGAGACGTGATCTACGTTGTCCCCTCTCGTCGTGCAGTTTGTGCCTCTGCTGCTTCTGCTGTTAGGAATCGCTCCTTGAAAGGCGAGCGAGAGCGTCCTTCTGGGTGCATTGCACTGAGTCGAGTGCTCGCTCGGGACTTTGCTCTCGGGGCCAAGGCAAGAGGGCGTGCTTGCCCGCAGAACCGAGAACACGCTGTTGGGCAGAGCTGCAACTGACCGCTGGAGTTCAGCTCTCGCCGGACGGCAGAAGGCGAAGAACGAAGGCGCTTGCGAGCGGCGCAGTGCAGCGAAGAGCTCTCCGAATTCGCCGCTAGCTCCACGGTCCTTCTCAGCTGCGAGTAGCAGCGCTCGCAGTACACAGAGCTTCGCAAGGCCCGAAGAGCCGGAGGGAAGTATCGCACACGCAAATGTGCCAGGACAGAGACGTGTTCTACGTTGTCCCTTCTCGTCGTGCAGTTTGTGCCTCTGCTGCTTCTGCTGTTAGGAATCGCTCCTTGAAAGACGAGCGAGAGCGTCCTTCCGGGTGCATTGCACTGAGTCGAGTGCTCGCTCGGGACTTTGCTCTCGGGGCCAAGGCAAGAGGGCGTGCTTGCCCGCAGAACCGAGAACACGCTGTTGGGCAGAGCTGCAGCAGACCGCTGGAGTTCAGCTCTCGCCGGACGGCAGAAGGCGAAGAACGAAGCCGCTTGCGAGCGGCGCAGTGCAGCGAAGAGCTCTCCGAATTCGCCGCTAGCTCCACGGTCCTTCTCAGCTGCGAGTAGCAGCGCTCGCAGTACACAGAGCTTCGCAAGGCCCGAAGAGCCGGCGGGAAGTATCGCACACGCAAATGTGCCAGGACAGAGACGTGATCTACGTTGTCCCCTCTCGTCGTGCAGTTTGTGCCTCTGCTGCTTCTGCTGTTAGGAATCGCTCCTTGAAAGGCGAGCGAGAGCGTCCTTCCGGGTGCATTGCACTGAGTCGAGTGCTCGCTCGGGACTTTGCTCTCGCGGCCAAGGCAAGAGGGCGTGCTTGCCCGCAGAACCGAGAACACGCTGTTGGGCAGAGCTGCAACTGACCGCTGGAGTTCAGCTTTCGCCGGACGGCAGAAGGCGAAGAACGAAGCCGCTTGCGAGCGGCGCAGTGCAGCGAAGAGCTCTCCGAATTCGCCGCTAGCTCCACGGTCCTTCTCAGCTGCGAGTAGCAGCGCTCGCAGTACACAGAGCTTCGCAAGGCCCGAAGAGCCGGAGGGAAGTATCGCACACGCAAATGTGCCAGGACAGAGACGTGTTCTACCGTGTCCCCTCTCGTCGTGCAGTTTGTGCCTCTGCTGCTTCTGCTGTTAGGAATCGCTCCTTGAAAGGCGAGCGAGAGCGTCCTTCCGGGTGCATTGCACTGAGTCGAGTGCTCGCTCGGGACTTTGCTCTCGGGGCCAAGGCAAGAGGGCGTGCTTGCCCGCAGAACCGAGAACACGCTGTTGGGCAGAGCTGCAGCTGACCGCTGGAGTTCAGCTCTCGCCGGACGGCAGAAGGCGAAGAACGAAGGCGCTTGCGAGCGGCGCAGTGCAGCGAAGAGCTCTCCGAATTCGCCGCTAGCTCCACGGTCCTTCTCAGCTGCGAGTAGCAGCGCTCGCAGTACACAGAGCTTCGCAAGGCCCGAAGAGCCGGAGGGAAGTATCGCACACGCAAATGTGCCAGGACAGAGACGTGTTCTACGGTGTCCCCTCTCGTCGTGCAGTTTGTGCCTCTGCTGCTTCTGCTGTTAGGAATCGCTCCTTGAAAGGCGAGCGAGAGCGTCCTTCCGGGTGCATTGCACTGAGTCGAGTGCTCGCTCGGGACTTTGCTCTCGCGGCCAAGGCAAGAGGGCGTGCTTGCCCGCAGAACCGAGAACACGCTGTTGGGCAGAGCTGCAGCTGACCGCTGGAGTTCAGCTCTCGCCGGACGGCAGAAGGCGAAGAACGAAGCCGCTTGCGAGCGGCGCAGTGCAGCGAAGAGCTCTCCGAATTCGCCGCTAGCTCCACGGTCCTTCTCAGCTGCGAGTAGCAGCGCTCGCAGTACACAGAGCTTCGCAAGGCCCGAAGAGCCGGAGGGAAGTATCGCACACGAAAATGTGCCAGGACAGAGACGTGTTCTACGTTGTCCCTTCTCGTCGTGCAGTTTGTGCCTCTGCTGCTTCTGCTGTTAGGAATCGCTCCTTGAAAGGCGAGCGAGAGCGTCCTTCCGGGTGCATTGCACTGAGTCGAGTGCTCGCTCGGGACTTTGCTCTCGGGGCCAAGGCAAGAGGGCGTGCTTGCCCGCAGAACCGAGAACACGCTGTTGGGCAGAGCTGCAACTGACCGCTGGAGTTCAGCTCTCGCCGGACGGCAGAAGGCGAAGAACGAAGGCGCTTGCGAGCGGCGCAGTGCAGCGAAGAGCTCTCCGAATTCGCCGCTAGCTCCACGGTCCTTCTCAGCTGCGAGTAGCAGCGCTCGCAGTACACAGAGCTTCGCAAGGCCCGAAGAGCCGGAGGGAAGTATCGCACACGCAAATGTGCCAGGACAGAGACGTGTTCTACGGTGTCCCCTCTCGTCGTGCAGTTTGTGCCTCTGCTGCTTCTGCTGTTAGGAATCGCTCCTTGAAAGGCGAGCGAGAGCGTCCTTCCGGGTGCATTGCACTGAGTCGAGTGCTCGCTCGGGACTTTGCTCTCGCGGCCAAGGCAAGAGGGCGTGCTTGCCCGCAGAACCGAGAACACGCTGTTGGGCAGAGCTGCAGCTGACCGCTGGAGTTCAGCTCTCGCCGGACGGCAGAAGGCGAAGAACGAAGGCGCTTGCGAGCGGCGCAGTGCAGCGAAGAGCTCTCCGAATTCGCCGCTAGCTCCACGGTCCTTCTCAGCTGCGAGTAGCAGCGCTCGCAGTACACAGAGCTTCGCAAGGCCCGAAGACCCGGAGGGAAGTATCGCACACGAAAATGTACCAGGACAGAGACGTGATCTACGTTGTCCCCTCTCGTCGTGCAGTTTGTGCCTCTGCTGCTTCTGCTGTTAGGAATCGCTCCTTGAAAGACGAGCGAGAGCGTCCTTCCGGGTGCATTGCACTGAGTCGAGTGCTCGCTCGGGACTTTGCTCTCGGGGCCAAGGCAAGAGGGCGTGCTTGCCCGCAGAACCGAGAACACGCTGTTGGGCAGAGCTGCAACTGACCGCTGGAGTTCAGCTCTCGCCGGACGGCAGAAGGCGAAGAACGAAGGCGCTTGCGAGCGGCGCAGTGCAGCGAAGAGCTCTCCGAATTCGCCGCTAGCTCCACGGTCCTTCTCAGCTGCGAGTAGCAGCGCTCGCAGTACACAGAGCTTCGCAAGGCCCGAAGAGCCGGAGGGAAGTATCGCACACGCAAATGTGCCAGGACAGAGACGTGTTCTACGTTGTCCCTTCTCGTCGTGCAGTTTGTGCCTCTGCTGCTTCTGCTGTTAGGAATCGCTCCTTGAAAGACGAGCGAGAGCGTCCTTCCGGGTGCATTGCACTGAGTCGAGTGCTCGCTCGGGACTTTGCTCTCGGGGCCAAGGCAAGAGGGCGTGCTTGCCCGCAGAACCGAGAACACGCTGTTGGGCAGAGCTGCAGCAGACCGCTGGAGTTCAGCTCTCGCCGGACGGCAGAAGGCGAAGAACGAAGCCGCTTGCGAGCGGCGCAGTGCAGCGAAGAGCTCTCCGAATTCGCCGCTAGCTCCACGGTCCTTCTCAGCTGCGAGTAGCAGCGCTCGCAGTACACAGAGCTTCGCAAGGCCCGAAGAGCCGGAGGGAAGTATCGCACACGCAAATGTGCCAGGACAGAGACGTGTTCTACGGTGTCCCCTCTCGTCGTGCAGTTTGTGCCTCTGCTGCTTCTGCTGTTAGGAATCGCTCCTTGAAAGGCGAGCGAGAGCGTCCTTCCGGGTGCATTGCACTGAGTCGAGTGCTCGCTCGGGACTTTGCACTCGGGGCCAAGGCAAGAGGGCGTGCTTGCCCGCAGAACCGAGAACACGCTGTTGGGCAGAGCTGCAGCTGACCGCTGGAGTTCAGCTCTCGCCGGACGGCAGAAGGCGAAGAACGAAGCCGCTTGCGAGCGGCGCAGTGCAGCGAAGAGCTCTCCGAATTCGCCGCTAGCTCCACGGTCCTTCTCAGCTGCGAGTAGCAGCGCTCGCAGTACACAGAGCTTCGCAAGGCCCGAAGAGCCGGAGGGAAGTATCGCACACGCAAATGTGCCAGGACAGAGACGTGTTCTACGTTGTCCCCTCTCGTCGTGCAGTTTGTGCCTCTGCTGGTTCTGCTGTTAGGAATCGCTCCTTGAAAGGCGAGCGAGAGCGTCCTTCCGGGTGCATTGCACTGAGTCGAGTGCTCGCTCGGGACTTTGCTCTCGCGGCCAAGGCAAGAGGGCGTGCTTGCCCGCAGAACCGAGAACACGCTGTTGGGCAGAGCTGCAACTGACCGCTGGAGTTCAGCTCTCGCCGGACGGCAGAAGGCGAAGAACGAAGCCGCTTGCGAGCGGTGCAGTGCAGCGAAGAGCTCTCCGAATTCGCCGCTAGCTCCACGGTCCTTCTCAGCTGCGAGTAGCAGCGCTCGCAGTACACAGAGCTTCGCAAGGCCCGAAGACCCGGAGGGAAGTATCGCACACGCAAATGTGCCAGGACAGAGACGTGTTCTACGGTGTCCCCTCTCGTCGTGCAGTTTGTGCCTCTGCTGGTTCTGCTGTTAGGAATCGCTCCTTGAAAGGCGAGCGAGAGCGTCCTTCCGGGTGCATTGCACTGAGTCGAGTGCTCGCTCGGGACTTTGCTCTCGGGGCCAAGGCAAGAGGGCGTGCTTGCCCGCAGAACCGAGAACACGCTGTTGGGCAGAGCTGCAGCTGACCGCTGGAGTTCAGCTCTCGCCGGACGGCAGAAGGCGAAGAACGAAGGCGCTTGCGAGCGGCGCAGTGCAGCGAAGAGCTCTCCGAATTCGCCGCTAGCTCCACGGTCCTTCTCAGCTGCGAGTAGCAGCGCTCGCAGTACACAGAGCTTCGCAAGGCCCGAAGAGCCGGAGGGAAGTATCGCACACGAAAATGTGCCAGGACAGAGACGTGTTCTACGTTGTCCCCTCTCGTCGTGCAGTTTGTGCCTCTGCTGCTTCTGCTGTTAGGAATCGCTCCTTGAAAGGCGAGCGAGAGCGTCCTTCCGGGTGCATTGCACTGAGTCGAGTGCTCACTCGGGACTTTGCTCTCGCGGCCAAGGCAAGAGGGCGTGCTTGCCCGCAGAACCGAGAACACGCTGTTGGGCAGAGCTGCAACTGACCGCTGGAGTTCAGCTCTCGCCGGACGGCAGAAGGCGAAGAACGAAGCCGCTTGCGAGCGGCGCAGTGCAGCGAAGAGCTCTCCGAATTCGCCGCTAGCTCCACGGTCCTTCTCAGCTGCGAGTAGCAGCGCTCGCAGTACACAGAGCTTCGCAAGGCCCGAAGAGCCGGAGGGAAGTATCGCACACGCAAATGTGCCAGGACAGAGACGTGTTCTACGTTGTCCCCTCTCGTCGTGCAGTTTGTGCCTCTGCTGCTTCTGCTGTTAGGAATCGCTCCTTGAAAGGCGAGCGAGAGCGTCCTTCCGGGTGCATTGCACTGAGTCGAGTGCTCGCTCGGGACTTTGCTCTCGCGGCCAAGGCAAGAGGGCGTGCTTGCCCGCAGAACCGAGAACACGCTGTTGGGCAGAGCTGCAACTGACCGCTGGAGTTCAGCTCTCGCCGGACGGCAGAAGGCGAAGAACGAAGCCGCTTGCGAGCGGCGCAGTGCAGCGAAGAGCTCTCCGAATTCGCCGCTAGCTCCACGGTCCTTCTCAGCTGCGAGTAGCAGCGCTCGCAGTACACAGAGCTTCGCAAGGCCCGAAGACCCGGAGGGAAGTATCGCACACGCAAATGTGCCAGGACAGAGACGTGTTCTACGGTGTCCCCTCTCGTCGTGCAGTTTGTGCCTCTGCTGCTTCTGCTGTTAGGAATCGCTCCTTGAAAGGCGAGCGAGAGCGTCCTTCCGGGTGCATTGCACTGAGTCGAGTGCTCGCTCGGGACTTTGCTCTCGCGGCCAAGGCAAGAGGGCGTGCTTGCCCGCAGAACCGAGAACACGCTGTTGGGCCGAGCTGCAACTGACCGCTGGAGTTCAGCTCTCGCCGGACGGCAGAAGGCGAAGAACGAAGCCGCTTGCGAGCGG
Source organism: Sturnus vulgaris (assembly GCF_052056855.1). Taxonomy (NCBI): domain Eukaryota; kingdom Metazoa; phylum Chordata; class Aves; order Passeriformes; family Sturnidae; genus Sturnus; species Sturnus vulgaris. The sequence goes on from NW_028275910.1 coordinate 84,883, forward strand.
CGCAGTGCAGCGAAGAGCTCTCCGAATTCGCCGCTAGCTCCACGGTCCTTCTCAGCTGCGAGTAGCAGCGCTCGCAGTACACAGAGCTTCGCAAGGCCCGAAGAGCCGGAGGGAAGTATCGCACACGCAAATGTGCCAGGACAGAGACGTGATCTACGTTGTCCCCTCTCGTCGTGCAGTTTGTGCCTCTGCTGCTTCTGCTGTTAGGAATCGCTCCTTGAAAGGCGAGCGAGAGCGTCCTTCCGGGTGCATTGCACTGAGTCGAGTGCTCGCTCGGGACTTTGCTCTCGGGGCCAAGGCAAGAGGGCGTGCTTGCCCGCAGAACCGAGAACACGCTGTTGGGCAGAGCTGCAGCTGACCGCTGGAGTTCAGCTCTCGCCGGACGGCAGAAGGCGAAGAACGAAGGCGCTTGCGAGCGGCGCAGTGCAGCGAAGAGCTCTCCGAATTCGCCGCTAGCTCCACGGTCCTTCTCAGCTGCGAGTAGCAGCGCTCGCAGTACACAGAGCTTCGCAAGGCCCGAAGACCCGGAGGGAAGTATCGCACACGAAAATGTGCCAGGACAGAGACGTGTTCTACGGTGTCCCTTCTCGTCGTGCAGTTTGTGCCTCTGCTGCTTCTGCTGTTAGGAATCGCTCCTTGAAAGGCGAGCGAGAGCGTCCTTCCGGGTGCATTGCACTGAGTCGAGTGCTCGCTCGGGACTTTGCTCTCGCGGCCAAGGCAAGAGGGCGTGCTTGCCCGCAGAACCGAGAACACGCTGTTGGGCAGAGCTGCAGCTGACCGCTGGAGTTCAGCTCTCGCCGGACGGCAGAAGGCGAAGAACGAAGCCGCTTGCGAGCGGCGCAGTGCAGCGAAGAGCTCTCCGAATTCGCCGCTAGCTCCACGGTCCTTCTCAGCTGCGAGTAGCAGCGCTCGCAGTACACAGAGCTTCGCAAGGCCCGAAGAGCCGGAGGGAAGTATCGCACACGCAAATGTGCCAGGACAGAGACGTGTTCTACCGTGTCCCCTCTCGTCGTGCAGTTTGTGCCTCTGCTGCTTCTGCTGTTAGGAATCGCTCCTTGAAAGGCGAGCGAGAGCGTCCTTCCGGGTGCATTGCACTGAGTCGAGTGCTCGCTCGGGACTTTGCTCTCGGGGCCAAGGCAAGAGGGCGTGCTTGCCCGCAGAACCGAGAACACGCTGTTGGGCAGAGCTGCAGCTGACCGCTGGAGTTCAGCTCTCGCCGGACGGCAGAAGGCGAAGAACGAAGGCGCTTGCGAGCGGCGCAGTGCAGCGAAGAGCTCTCCGAATTCGCCGCTAGCTCCACGGTCCTTCTCAGCTGCGAGTAGCAGCGCTCGCAGTACACAGTGCTTCGCAAGGCCCGAAGAGCCGGAGGGAAGTATCGCACACGCAAATGTGCCAGGACAGAGACGTGTTCTACGGTGTCCCCTCTCGTCGTGCAGTTTGTGCCTCTGCTGCTTCTGCTGTTAGGAATCGCTCCTTGAAAGGCGAGCGAGAGCGTCCTTCCGGGTGCATTGCACTGAGTCGAGTGCTCGCTCGGGACTTTGCTCTCGGGGCCAAGGCAAGAGGGCGTGCTTGCCCGCAGAACCGAGAACACGCTGTTGGGCAGAGCTGCAGCTGACCGCTGGAGTTCAGCTCTCGCCGGACGGCAGAAGGCGAAGAACGAAGGCGCTTGCGAGCGGCGCAGTGCAGCGAAGAGCTCTCCGAATTCGCCGCTAGCTCCACGGTCCTTCTCAGCTGCGAGTAGCAGCGCTCGCAGTACACAGAGCTTCGCAAGGCCCGAAGAGCCGGAGGGAAGTATCGCACACGAAAATGTGCCAGGACAGAGACGTGTTCTACGTTGTCCCCTCTCGTCGTGCAGTTTGTGCCTCTGCTGCTTCTGCTGTTAGGAATCGCTCCTTGAAAGGCGAGCGAGAGCGTCCTTCCGGGTGCATTGCACTGAGTCGAGTGCTCGCTCGGGACTTTGCTCTCGCGGCCAAGGCAAGAGGGCGTGCTTGCCCGCAGAACCGAGAACACGCTGTTGGGCAGAGCTGCAACTGACCGCTGGAGTTCAGCTTTCGCCGGACGGCAGAAGGCGAAGAACGAAGCCGCTTGCGAGCGGCGCAGTGCAGCGAAGAGCTCTCCGAATTCGCCGCTAGCTCCACGGTCCTTCTCAGCTGCGAGTAGCAGCGCTCGCAGTACACAGAGCTTCGCAAGGCCCGAAGAGCCGGAGGGAAGTATCGCACACGCAAATGTGCCAGGACAGAGACGTGTTCTACCGTGTCCCCTCTCGTCGTGCAGTTTGTGCCTCTGCTGCTTCTGCTGTTAGGAATCGCTCCTTGAAAGGCGAGCGAGAGCGTCCTTCCGGGTGCATTGCACTGAGTCGAGTGCTCGCTCGGGACTTTGCTCTCGGGGCCAAGGCAAGAGGGCGTGCTTGCCCGCAGAACCGAGAACACGCTGTTGGGCAGAGCTGCAACTGACCGCTGGAGTTCAGCTCTCGCCGGACGGCAGAAGGCGAAGAACGAAGGCGCTTGCGAGCGGCGCAGTGCAGCGAAGAGCTCTCCGAATTCGCCGCTAGCTCCACGGTCCTTCTCAGCTGCGAGTAGCAGCGCTCGCAGTACACAGAGCTTCGCAAGGCCCGAAGAGCCGGAGGGAAGTATCGCACACGCAAATGTGCCAGGACAGAGACGTGTTCTACGGTGTCCCCTCTCGTCGTGCAGTTTGTGCCTCTGCTGCTTCTGCTGTTAGGAATCGCTCCTTGAAAGGCGAGCGAGAGCGTCCTTCCGGGTGCATTGCACTGAGTCGAGTGCTCGCTCGGGACTTTGCTCTCGCGGCCAAGGCAAGAGGGCGTGCTTGCCCGCAGAACCGAGAACACGCTGTTGGGCAGAGCTGCAGCTGACCGCTGGAGTTCAGCTCTCGCCGGACGGCAGAAGGCGAAGAACGAAGGCGCTTGCGAGCGGCGCAGTGCAGCGAAGAGCTCTCCGAATTCGCCGCTAGCTCCACGGTCCTTCTCAGCTGCGAGTAGCAGCGCTCGCAGTACACAGAGCTTCGCAAGGCCCGAAGAGCCGGAGGGAAGTATCGCACACGCAAATGTACCAGGACAGAGACGTGATCTACGTTGTCCCCTCTCGTCGTGCAGTTTGTGCCTCTGCTGCTTCTGCTGTTAGGAATCGCTCCTTGAAAGGCGAGCGAGAGCGTCCTTCTGGGTGCATTGCACTGAGTCGAGTGCTCGCTCGGGACTTTGCTCTCGGGGCCAAGGCAAGAGGGCGTGCTTGCCCGCAGAACCGAGAACACGCTGTTGGGCAGAGCTGCAACTGACCGCTGGAGTTCAGCTCTCGCCGGACGGCAGAAGGCGAAGAACGAAGGCGCTTGCGAGCGGCGCAGTGCAGCGAAGAGCTCTCCGAATTCGCCGCTAGCTCCACGGTCCTTCTCAGCTGCGAGTAGCAGCGCTCGCAGTACACAGAGCTTCGCAAGGCCCGAAGAGCCGGAGGGAAGTATCGCACACGCAAATGTGCCAGGACAGAGACGTGTTCTACGTTGTCCCTTCTCGTCGTGCAGTTTGTGCCTCTGCTGCTTCTGCTGTTAGGAATCGCTCCTTGAAAGACGAGCGAGAGCGTCCTTCCGGGTGCATTGCACTGAGTCGAGTGCTCGCTCGGGACTTTGCTCTCGGGGCCAAGGCAAGAGGGCGTGCTTGCCCGCAGAACCGAGAACACGCTGTTGGGCAGAGCTGCAGCAGACCGCTGGAGTTCAGCTCTCGCCGGACGGCAGAAGGCGAAGAACGAAGCCGCTTGCGAGCGGCGCAGTGCAGCGAAGAGCTCTCCGAATTCGCCGCTAGCTCCACGGTCCTTCTCAGCTGCGAGTAGCAGCGCTCGCAGTACACAGAGCTTCGCAAGGCCCGAAGAGCCGGCGGGAAGTATCGCACACGCAAATGTGCCAGGACAGAGACGTGATCTACGTTGTCCCCTCTCGTCGTGCAGTTTGTGCCTCTGCTGCTTCTGCTGTTAGGAATCGCTCCTTGAAAGGCGAGCGAGAGCGTCCTTCCGGGTGCATTGCACTGAGTCGAGTGCTCGCTCGGGACTTTGCTCTCGCGGCCAAGGCAAGAGGGCGTGCTTGCCCGCAGAACCGAGAACACGCTGTTGGGCAGAGCTGCAACTGACCGCTGGAGTTCAGCTTTCGCCGGACGGCAGAAGGCGAAGAACGAAGCCGCTTGCGAGCGGCGCAGTGCAGCGAAGAGCTCTCCGAATTCGCCGCTAGCTCCACGGTCCTTCTCAGCTGCGAGTAGCAGCGCTCGCAGTACACAGAGCTTCGCAAGGCCCGAAGAGCCGGAGGGAAGTATCGCACACGCAAATGTGCCAGGACAGAGACGTGTTCTACCGTGTCCCCTCTCGTCGTGCAGTTTGTGCCTCTGCTGCTTCTGCTGTTAGGAATCGCTCCTTGAAAGGCGAGCGAGAGCGTCCTTCCGGGTGCATTGCACTGAGTCGAGTGCTCGCTCGGGACTTTGCTCTCGGGGCCAAGGCAAGAGGGCGTGCTTGCCCGCAGAACCGAGAACACGCTGTTGGGCAGAGCTGCAGCTGACCGCTGGAGTTCAGCTCTCGCCGGACGGCAGAAGGCGAAGAACGAAGCCGCTTGCGAGCGGCGCAGTGCAGCGAAGAGCTCTCCGAATTCGCCGCTAGCTCCACGGTCCTTCTCAGCTGCGAGTAGCAGCGCTCGCAGTACACAGAGCTTCGCAAGGCCCGAAGAGCCGGAGGGAAGTATCGCACACGCAAATGTGCCAGGACAGAGACGTGTTCTACGGTGTCCCCTCTCGTCGTGCAGTTTGTGCCTCTGCTGCTTCTGCTGTTAGGAATCGCTCCTTGAAAGGCGAGCGAGAGCGTCCTTCCGGGTGCATTGCACTGAGTCGAGTGCTCGCTCGGGACTTTGCTCTCGCGGCCAAGGCAAGAGGGCGTGCTTGCCCGCAGAACCGAGAACACGCTGTTGGGCAGAGCTGCAGCTGACCGCTGGAGTTCAGCTCTCGCCGGACGGCAGAAGGCGAAGAACGAAGCCGCTTGCGAGCGGCGCAGTGCAGCGAAGAGCTCTCCGAATTCGCCGCTAGCTCCACGGTCCTTCTCAGCTGCGAGTAGCAGCGCTCGCAGTACACAGAGCTTCGCAAGGCCCGAAGAGCCGGAGGGAAGTATCGCACACGCAAATGTGCCAGGACAGAGACGTGTTCTACGTTGTCCCTTCTCGTCGTGCAGTTTGTGCCTCTGCTGCTTCTGCTGTTAGGAATCGCTCCTTGAAAGGCGAGCGAGAGCGTCCTTCCGGGTGCATTGCACTGAGTCGAGTGCTCGCTCGGGACTTTGCTCTCGGGGCCAAGGCAAGAGGGCGTGCTTGCCCGCAGAACCGAGAACACGCTGTTGGGCAGAGCTGCAACTGACCGCTGGAGTTCAGCTCTCGCCGGACGGCAGAAGGCGAAGAACGAAGGCGCTTGCGAGCGGCGCAGTGCAGCGAAGAGCTCTCCGAATTCGCCGCTAGCTCCACGGTCCTTCTCAGCTGCGAGTAGCAGCGCTCGCAGTACACAGAGCTTCGCAAGGCCCGAAGACCCGGAGGGAAGTATCGCACACGAAAATGTACCAGGACAGAGACGTGATCTACGTTGTCCCCTCTCGTCGTGCAGTTTGTGCCTCTGCTGCTTCTGCTGTTAGGAATCGCTCCTTGAAAGACGAGCGAGAGCGTCCTTCCGGGTGCATTGCACTGAGTCGAGTGCTCGCTCGGGACTTTGCTCTCGGGGCCAAGGCAAGAGGGCGTGCTTGCCCGCAGAACCGAGAACACGCTGTTGGGCAGAGCTGCAACTGACCGCTGGAGTTCAGCTCTCGCCGGACGGCAGAAGGCGAAGAACGAAGGCGCTTGCGAGCGGCGCAGTGCAGCGAAGAGCTCTCCGAATTCGCCGCTAGCTCCACGGTCCTTCTCAGCTGCGAGTAGCAGCGCTCGCAGTACACAGAGCTTCGCAAGGCCCGAAGAGCCGGAGGGAAGTATCGCACACGCAAATGTGCCAGGACAGAGACGTGTTCTACGTTGTCCCTTCTCGTCGTGCAGTTTGTGCCTCTGCTGCTTCTGCTGTTAGGAATCGCTCCTTGAAAGACGAGCGAGAGCGTCCTTCCGGGTGCATTGCACTGAGTCGAGTGCTCGCTCGGGACTTTGCTCTCGGGGCCAAGGCAAGAGGGCGTGCTTGCCCGCAGAACCGAGAACACGCTGTTGGGCAGAGCTGCAGCAGACCGCTGGAGTTCAGCTCTCGCCGGACGGCAGAAGGCGAAGAACGAAGCCGCTTGCGAGCGGCGCAGTGCAGCGAAGAGCTCTCCGAATTCGCCGCTAGCTCCACGGTCCTTCTCAGCTGCGAGTAGCAGCGCTCGCAGTACACAGAGCTTCGCAAGGCCCGAAGAGCCGGAGGGAAGTATCGCACACGCAAATGTGCCAGGACAGAGACGTGTTCTACGTTGTCCCTTCTCGTCGTGCAGTTTGTGCCTCTGCTGCTTCTGCTGTTAGGAATCGCTCCTTGAAAGGCGAGCGAGAGCGTCCTTCCGGGTGCATTGCACTGAGTCGAGTGCTCGCTCGGGACTTTGCACTCGGGGCCAAGGCAAGAGGGCGTGCTTGCCCGCAGAACCGAGAACACGCTGTTGGGCAGAGCTGCAACTGACCGCTGGAGTTCAGCTCTCGCCGGACGGCAGAAGGCGAAGAACGAAGCCGCTTGCGAGCGGCGCAGTGCAGCGAAGAGCTCTCCGAATTCGCCGCTAGCTCCACGGTCCTTCTCAGCTGCGAGTAGCAGCGCTCGCAGTACACAGAGCTTCGCAAGGCCCGAAGACCCGGAGGGAAGTATCGCACACGCAAATGTGCCAGGACAGAGACGTGTTCTACGGTGTCCCCTCTCGTCGTGCAGTTTGTGCCTCTGCTGCTTCTGCTGTTAGGAATCGCTCCTTGAAAGGCGAGCGAGAGCGTCCTTCCGGGTGCATTGCACTGAGTCGAGTGCTCGCTCGGGACTTTGCTCTCGCGGCCAAGGCAAGAGGGCGTGCTTGCCCGCAGAACCGAGAACACGCTGTTGGGCAGAGCTGCAACTGACCGCTGGAGTTCAGCTCTCGCCGGACGGCAGAAGGCGAAGAACGAAGGCGCTTGCGAGCGGCGCAGTGCAGCGAAGAGCTCTCCGAATTCGCCGCTAGCTCCCCGGTCCTTCTCAGCTGCGAGTAGCAGCGCTCGCAGTACACAGAGCTTCGCAAGGCCCGAAGAGCCGGAGGGAAGTATCGCACACGAAAATGTGCCAGGACAGAGACGTGATCTACGTTGTCCCTTCTCGTCGTGCAGTTTGTGCCTCTGCTGCTTCTGCTGTTAGGAATCGCTCCTTGAAAGGCGAGCGAGAGCGTCCTTCCGGGTGCATTGCACTGAGTCGAGTGCTCGCTCGGGACTTTGCTCTCGGGGCCAAGGCAAGAGGGCGTGCTTGCCCGCAGAACCGAGAACACGCTGTTGGGCAGAGCTGCAGCTGACCGCTGGAGTTCAGCTCTCGCCGGACGGCAGAAGGCGAAGAACGAAGCCGCTTGCGAGCGGCGCAGTGCAGCGAAGAGCTCTCCGAATTCGCCGCTAGCTCCACGGTCCTTCTCAGCTGCGAGTAGCAGCGCTCGCAGTACACAGAGCTTCGCAAGGCCCGAAGACCCGGAGGGAAGTATCGCACACGCAAATGTGCCAGGACAGAGACGTGTTCTACGTTGTCCCTTCTCGTCGTGCAGTTTGTGCCTCTGCTGCTTCTGCTGTTAGGAATCGCTCCTTGAAAGGCGAGCGAGAGCGTCCTTCCGGGTGCATTGCACTGAGTCGAGTGCTCGCTCGGGACTTTGCTCTCGCGGCCAAGGCAAGAGGGCGTGCTTGCCCGCAGAACCGAGAACACGCTGTTGGGCAGAGCTGCAACTGACCGCTGAAGTTCAGCCTTCGCCGGACGGCAGAAGGCGAAGAACGAAGCCGCTTGCGAGCGGCGCAGTGCAGCGAAGAGCTCTCCGAATTCGCCGCTAGCTCCACGGTCCTTCTCAGCTGCGAGTAGCAGCGCTCGCAGTACACAGAGCTTCGCAAGGCCCGAAGAGCCGGAGGGAAGTATCGCACACGCAAATGTGCCAGGACAGAGACGTGTTCTACGTTGTCCCCTCTCGTCGTGCAGTTTGTGCCTCTGCTGCTTCTGCTGTTAGGAATCGCTCCTTGAAAGGCGAGCGAGAGCGTCCTTCCGGGTGCATTGCACTGAGTCGAGTGCTCGCTCGGGACTTTGCTCTCGCGGCCAAGGCAAGAGGGCGTGCTTGCCCGCAGAACCGAGAACACGCTGTTGGGCAGAGCTGCAACTGACCGCTGGAGTTCAGCTCTCGCCGGACGGCAGAAGGCGAAGAACGAAGCCGCTTGCGAGCGGCGCAGTGCAGCGAAGAGCTCTCCGAATTCGCCGCTAGCTCCACGGTCCTTCTCAGCTGCGAGTAGCAGCGCTCGCAGTACACAGAGCTTCGCAAGGCCCGAAGAGCCGGAGGGAAGTATCGCACACGAAAATGTGCCAGGACAGAGACGTGTTCTACGTTGTCCCCTCTCGTCGTGCAGTTTGTGCCTCTGCTGCTTCTGCTGTTAGGAATCGCTCCTTGAAAGACGAGCGAGAGCGTCCTTCCGGGTGCATTGCACTGAGTCGAGTGCTCGCTCGGGACTTTGCTCTCGCGGCCAAGGCAAGAGGGCGTGCTTGCCCGCAGAACCGAGAACACGCTGTTGGGCAGAGCTGCAACTGACCGCTGGAGTTCAGCTCTCGCCGGACGGCAGAAGGCGAAGAACGAAGCCGCTTGCGAGCGGCGCAGTGCAGCGAAGAGCTCTCCGAATTCGCCGCTAGCTCCACGGTCCTTCTCAGCTGCGAGTAGCAGCGCTCGCAGTACACAGAGCTTCGCAAGGCCCGAAGAGCCGGAGGGAAGTATCGCACACGAAAATGTGCCAGGACAGAGACGTGTTCTACGTTGTCCCCTCTCGTCGTGCAGTTTGTGCCTCTGCTGCTTCTGCTGTTAGGAATCGCTCCTTGAAAGGCGAGCGAGAGCGTCCTTCCGGGTGCATTGCACTGAGTCGAGTGCTCGCTCGGGACTTTGCTCTCGCGGCCAAGGCAAGAGGGCGTGCTTGCCCGCAGAACCGAGAACACGCTGTTGGGCAGAGCTGCAACTGACCGCTGGAGTTCAGCTCTCGCCGGACGGCAGAAGGCGAAGAACGAAGCCGCTTGCGAGCGGCGCAGTGCAGCGAAGAGCTCTCCGAATTCGCCGCTAGCTCCACGGTCCTTCTCAGCTGCGAGTAGCAGCGCTCGCAGTACACAGAGCTTCGCAAGGCCCGAAGACCCGGAGGGAAGTATCGCACACGCAAATGTGCCAGGACAGAGACGTGTTCTACGGTGTCCCCTCTCGTCGTGCAGTTTGTGCCTCTGCTGCTTCTGCTGTTAGGAATCGCTCCTTGAAAGGCGAGCGAGAGCGTCCTTCCGGGTGCATTGCACTGAGTCGAGTGCTCGCTCGGGACTTTGCTCTCGCGGCCAAGGCAAGAGGGCGTGCTTGCCCGCAGAACCGAGAACACGCTGTTGGGCAGAGCTGCAACTGACCGCTGGAGTTCAGCTCTCGCCGGACGGCAGAAGGCGAAGAACGAAGCCGCTTGCGAGCGGCGCAGTGCAGCGAAGAGCTCTCCGAATTCGCCGCTAGCTCCACGGTCCTTCTCAGCTGCGAGTAGCAGCGCTCGCAGTACACAGAGCTTCGCAAGGCCCGAAGAGCCGGAGGGAAGTATCGCACACGCAAATGTGCCAGGACAGAGACGTGATCTACGTTGTCCCCTCTCGTCGTGCAGTTTGTGCCTCTGCTGCTTCTGCTGTTAGGAATCGCTCCTTGAAAGGCGAGCGAGAGCGTCCTTCCGGGTGCATTGCACTGAGTCGAGTGCTCGCTCGGGACTTTGCTCTCGGGGCCAAGGCAAGAGGGCGTGCTTGCCCGCAGAACCGAGAACACGCTGTTGGGCAGAGCTGCAGCTGACCGCTGGAGTTCAGCTCTCGCCGGACGGCAGAAGGCGAAGAACGAAGGCGCTTGCGAGCGGCGCAGTGCAGCGAAGAGCTCTCCGAATTCGCCGCTAGCTCCACGGTCCTTCTCAGCTGCGAGTAGCAGCGCTCGCAGTACACAGAGCTTCGCAAGGCCCGAAGAGCCGGAGGGAAGTATCGCACACGAAAATGTGCCAGGACAGAGACGTGTTCTACGGTGTCCCTTCTCGTCGTGCAGTTTGTGCCTCTGCTGCTTCTGCTGTTAGGAATCGCTCCTTGAAAGGCGAGCGAGAGCGTCCTTCCGGGTGCATTGCACTGAGTCGAGTGCTCGCTCGGGACTTTGCTCTCGCGGCCAAGGCAAGAGGGCGTGCTTGCCCGCAGAACCGAGAACACGCTGTTGGGCAGAGCTGCAGCTGACCGCTGGAGTTCAGCTCTCGCCGGACGGCAGAAGGCGAAGAACGAAGCCGCTTGCGAGCGGCGCAGTGCAGCGAAGAGCTCTCCGAATTCGCCGCTAGCTCCACGGTCCTTCTCAGCTGCGAGTAGCAGCGCTCGCAGTACACAGAGCTTCGCAAGGCCCGAAGAGCCGGAGGGAAGTATCGCACACGCAAATGTGCCAGGACAGAGACGTGTTCTACCGTGTCCCCTCTCGTCGTGCAGTTTGTGCCTCTGCTGCTTCTGCTGTTAGGAATCGCTCCTTGAAAGGCGAGCGAGAGCGTCCTTCCGGGTGCATTGCACTGAGTCGAGTGCTCGCTCGGGACTTTGCTCTCGGGGCCAAGGCAAGAGGGCGTGCTTGCCCGCAGAACCGAGAACACGCTGTTGGGCAGAGCTGCAGCTGACCGCTGGAGTTCAGCTCTCGCCGGACGGCAGAAGGCGAAGAACGAAGGCGCTTGCGAGCGGCGCAGTGCAGCGAAGAGCTCTCCGAATTCGCCGCTAGCTCCACGGTCCTTCTCAGCTGCGAGTAGCAGCGCTCGCAGTACACAGTGCTTCGCAAGGCCCGAAGAGCCGGAGGGAAGTATCGCACACGCAAATGTGCCAGGACAGAGACGTGTTCTACGGTGTCCCCTCTCGTCGTGCAGTTTGTGCCTCTGCTGCTTCTGCTGTTAGGAATCGCTCCTTGAAAGGCGAGCGAGAGCGTCCTTCCGGGTGCATTGCACTGAGTCGAGTGCTCGCTCGGGACTTTGCTCTCGGGGCCAAGGCAAGAGGGCGTGCTTGCCCGCAGAACCGAGAACACGCTGTTGGGCAGAGCTGCAGCTGACCGCTGGAGTTCAGCTTTCGCCGGACGGCAGAAGGCGAAGAACGAAGCCGCTTGCGAGCGGCGCAGTGCAGCGAAGAGCTCTCCGAATTCGCCGCTAGCTCCACGGTCCTTCTCAGCTGCGAGTAGCAGCGCTCGCAGTACACAGAGCTTCGCAAGGCCCGAAGAGCCGGAGGGAAGTATCGCACACGCAAATGTGCCAGGACAGAGACGTGTTCTACCGTGTCCCCTCTCGTCGTGCAGTTTGTGCCTCTGCTGCTTCTGCTGTTAGGAATCGCTCCTTGAAAGGCGAGCGAGAGCGTCCTTCCGGGTGCATTGCACTGAGTCGAGTGCTCGCTCGGGACTTTGCTCTCGCGGCCAAGGCAAGAGGGTGTGCTTGCCCGCAGAACCGAGAACACGCTGTTGGGCAGAGCTGCAACTGACCGCTGGAGTTCAGCTCTCGCCGGACGGCAGAAGGCGAAGAACGAAGGCGCTTGCGAGCGGCGCAGTGCAGCGAAGAGCTCTCCGAATTCGCCGCTAGCTCCACGGTCCTTCTCAGCTGCGAGTAGCAGCGCTCGCAGTACACAGAGCTTCGCAAGGCCCGAAGAGCCGGAGGGAAGTATCGCACACGCAAATGTGCCAGGACAGAGACGTGTTCTACGGTGTCCCCTCTCGTCGTGCAGTTTGTGCCTCTGCTGCTTCTGCTGTTAGGAATCGCTCCTTGAAAGGCGAGCGAGAGCGTCCTTCCGGGTGCATTGCACTGAGTCGAGTGCTCGCTCGGGACTTTGCTCTCGCGGCCAAGGCAAGAGGGCGTGCTTGCCCGCAGAACCGAGAACACGCTGTTGGGCAGAGCTGCAGCTGACCGCTGGAGTTCAGCTCTCGCCGGACGGCAGAAGGCGAAGAACGAAGGCGCTTGCGAGCGGCGCAGTGCAGCGAAGAGCTCTCCGAATTCGCCGCTAGCTCCACGGTCCTTCTCAGCTGCGAGTAGCAGCGCTCGCAGTACACAGAGCTTCGCAAGGCCCGAAGAGCCGGAGGGAAGTATCGCACACGCAAATGTGCCAGGACAGAGACGTGATCTACGTTGTCCCCTCTCGTCGTGCAGTTTGTGCCTCTGCTGCTTCTGCTGTTAGGAATCGCTCCTTGAAAGGCGAGCGAGAGCGTCCTTCTGGGTGCATTGCACTGAGTCGAGTGCTCGCTCGGGACTTTGCTCTCGGGGCCAAGGCAAGAGGGCGTGCTTGCCCGCAGAACCGAGAACACGCTGTTGGGCAGAGCTGCAACTGACCGCTGGAGTTCAGCTCTCGCCGGACGGCAGAAGGCGAAGAACGAAGGCGCTTGCGAGCGGCGCAGTGCAGCGAAGAGCTCTCCGAATTCGCCGCTAGCTCCACGGTCCTTCTCAGCTGCGAGTAGCAGCGCTCGCAGTACACAGAGCTTCGCAAGGCCCGAAGAGCCGGAGGGAAGTATCGCACACGCAAATGTGCCAGGACAGAGACGTGTTCTACGTTGTCCCTTCTCGTCGTGCAGTTTGTGCCTCTGCTGCTTCTGCTGTTAGGAATCGCTCCTTGAAAGACGAGCGAGAGCGTCCTTCCGGGTGCATTGCACTGAGTCGAGTGCTCGCTCGGGACTTTGCTCTCGGGGCCAAGGCAAGAGGGCGTGCTTGCCCGCAGAACCGAGAACACGCTGTTGGGCAGAGCTGCAGCAGACCGCTGGAGTTCAGCTCTCGCCGGACGGCAGAAGGCGAAGAACGAAGCCGCTTGCGAGCGGCGCAGTGCAGCGAAGAGCTCTCCGAATTCGCCGCTAGCTCCACGGTCCTTCTCAGCTGCGAGTAGCAGCGCTCGCAGTACACAGAGCTTCGCAAGGCCCGAAGAGCCGGCGGGAAGTATCGCACACGCAAATGTGCCAGGACAGAGACGTGATCTACGTTGTCCCTCTCGTCGTGCAGTTTGTGCCTCTGCTGCTTCTGCTGTTAGGAATCGCTCCTTGAAAGGCGAGCGAGAGCGTCCTTCCGGGTGCATTGCACTGAGTCGAGTGCTCGCTCGGGACTTTGCTCTCGCGGCCAAGGCAAGAGGGCGTGCTTGCCCGCAGAACCGAGAACACGCTGTTGGGCAGAGCTGCAACTGACCGCTGGAGTTCAGCTTTCGCCGGACGGCAGAAGGCGAAGAACGAAGCCGCTTGCGAGCGGCGCAGTGCAGCGAAGAGCTCTCCGAATTCGCCGCTAGCTCCACGGTCCTTCTCAGCTGCGAGTAGCAGCGCTCGCAGTACACAGAGCTTCGCAAGGCCCGAAGAGCCGGAGGGAAGTATCGCACACGCAAATGTGCCAGGACAGAGACGTGTTCTACCGTGTCCCCTCTCGTCGTGCAGTTTGTGCCTCTGCTGCTTCTGCTGTTAGGAATCGCTCCTTGAAAGGCGAGCGAGAGCGTCCTTCCGGGTGCATTGCACTGAGTCGAGTGCTCGCTCGGGACTTTGCTCTCGGGGCCAAGGCAAGAGGGCGTGCTTGCCCGCAGAACCGAGAACACGCTGTTGGGCAGAGCTGCAGCTGACCGCTGGAGTTCAGCTCTCGCCGGACGGCAGAAGGCGAAGAACGAAGGCGCTTGCGAGCGGCGCAGTGCAGCGAAGAGCTCTCCGAATTCGCCGCTAGCTCCACGGTCCTTCTCAGCTGCGAGTAGCAGCGCTCGCAGTACACAGAGCTTCGCAAGGCCCGAAGAGCCGGAGGGAAGTATCGCACACGCAAATGTGCCAGGACAGAGACGTGTTCTACGGTGTCCCCTCTCGTCGTGCAGTTTGTGCCTCTGCTGCTTCTGCTGTTAGGAATCGCTCCTTGAAAGGCGAGCGAGAGCGTCCTTCCGGGTGCATTGCACTGAGTCGAGTGCTCGCTCGGGACTTTGCTCTCGCGGCCAAGGCAAGAGGGCGTGCTTGCCCGCAGAACCGAGAACACGCTGTTGGGCAGAGCTGCAGCTGACCGCTGGAGTTCAGCTCTCGCCGGACGGCAGAAGGCGAAGAACGAAGCCGCTTGCGAGCGGCGCAGTGCAGCGAAGAGCTCTCCGAATTCGCCGCTAGCTCCACGGTCCTTCTCAGCTGCGAGTAGCAGCGCTCGCAGTACACAGAGCTTCGCAAGGCCCGAAGAGCCGGAGGGAAGTATCGCACACGAAAATGTGCCAGGACAGAGACGTGTTCTACGTTGTCCCTTCTCGTCGTGCAGTTTGTGCCTCTGCTGCTTCTGCTGTTAGGAATCGCTCCTTGAAAGGCGAGCGAGAGCGTCCTTCCGGGTGCATTGCACTGAGTCGAGTGCTCGCTCGGGACTTTGCTCTCGGGGCCAAGGCAAGAGGGCGTGCTTGCCCGCAGAACCGAGAACACGCTGTTGGGCAGAGCTGCAACTGACCGCTGGAGTTCAGCTCTCGCCGGACGGCAGAAGGCGAAGAACGAAGGCGCTTGCGAGCGGCGCAGTGCAGCGAAGAGCTCTCCGAATTCGCCGCTAGCTCCACGGTCCTTCTCAGCTGCGAGTAGCAGCGCTCGCAGTACACAGAGCTTCGCAAGGCCCGAAGAGCCGGAGGGAAGTATCGCACACGCAAATGTGCCAGGACAGAGACGTGTTCTACGTGTCCCTCTCGTCGTGCAGTTTGTGCCTCTGCTGCTTCTGCTGTTAGGAATCGCTCCTTGAAAGGACGAGCGAGAGCGTCCTTCCGGGTGCATTGCACTGAGTCGAGTGCTCGCTCGGGACTTTGCTCTCGCGGCCAAGGCAAGAGGGCGTGCTTGCCCGCAGAACCGAGAACACGCTGTTGGGCAGAGCTGCAGCTGACCGCTGGAGTTCAGCTCTCGCCGGACGGCAGAAGGCGAAGAACGAAGCCGCTTGCGAGCGGCGCAGTGCAGCGAAGAGCTCTCCGAATTCGCCGCTAGCTCCACGGTCCTTCTCAGCTGCGAGTAGCAGCGCTCGCAGTACACAGAGCTTCGCAAGGCCCGAAGACCCGGAGGGAAGTATCGCACACGAAAATGTACCAGGACAGAGACGTGATCTACGTTGTCCCCTCTCGTCGTGCAGTTTGTGCCTCTGCTGCTTCTGCTGTTAGGAATCGCTCCTTGAAAGACGAGCGAGAGCGTCCTTCCGGGTGCATTGCACTGAGTCGAGTGCTCGCTCGGGACTTTGCTCTCGGGGCCAAGGCAAGAGGGCGTGCTTGCCCGCAGAACCGAGAACACGCTGTTGGGCAGAGCTGCAACTGACCGCTGGAGTTCAGCTCTCGCCGGACGGCAGAAGGCGAAGAACGAAGGCCGCTTGCGAGCGGCGCAGTGCAGCGAAGAGCTCTCCGAATTCGCCGCTAGCTCCACGGTCCTTCTCAGCTGCGAGTAGCAGCGCTCGCAGTACACAGAGCTTCGCAAGGCCCGAAGAGCCGGAGGGAAGTATCGCACACGCAAATGTGCCAGGACAGAGACGTGTTCTACGTTGTCCCTTCTCGTCGTGCAGTTTGTGCCTCTGCTGCTTCTGCTGTTAGGAATCGCTCCTTGAAAGACGAGCGAGAGCGTCCTTCCGGGTGCATTGCACTGAGTCGAGTGCTCGCTCGGACTTTGCTCTCGGGGCCAAGGCAAGAGGGCGTGCTTGCCCGCAGAACCGAGAACACGCTGTTGGGCAGAGCTGCAGCAGACCGCTGGAGTTCAGCTCTCGCCGGACGGCAGAAGGCGAAGAACGAAGCCGCTTGCGAGCGGCGCAGTGCAGCGAAGAGCTCTCCGAATTCGCCGCTAGCTCCACGGTCCTTCTCAGCTGCGAGTAGCAGCGCTCGCAGTACACAGAGCTTCGCAAGGCCCGAAGAGCCGGAGGGAAGTATCGCACACGCAAATGTGCCAGGACAGAGACGTGTTCTACGGTGTCCCCTCTCGTCGTGCAGTTTGTGCCTCTGCTGCTTCTGCTGTTAGGAATCGCTCCTTGAAAGGCGAGCGAGAGCGTCCTTCCGGGTGCATTGCACTGAGTCGAGTGCTCGCTCGGGACTTTGCACTCGGGGCCAAGGCAAGAGGGCGTGCTTGCCCGCAGAACCGAGAACACGCTGTTGGGCAGAGCTGCAGCTGACCGCTGGAGTTCAGCTCTCGCCGGACGGCAGAAGGCGAAGAACGAAGCCGCTTGCGAGCGGCGCAGTGCAGCGAAGAGCTCTCCGAATTCGCCGCTAGCTCCACGGTCCTTCTCAGCTGCGAGTAGCAGCGCTCGCAGTACACAGAGCTTCGCAAGGCCCGAAGAGCCGGAGGGAAGTATCGCACACGCAAATGTGCCAGGACAGAGACGTGTTCTACGTTGTCCCCTCTCGTCGTGCAGTTTGTGCCTCTGCTGGTTCTGCTGTTAGGAATCGCTCCTTGAAAGGCGAGCGAGAGCGTCCTTCCGGGTGCATTGCACTGAGTCGAGTGCTCGCTCGGGACTTTGCTCTCGCGGCCAAGGCAAGAGGGCGTGCTTGCCCGCAGAACCGAGAACACGCTGTTGGGCAGAGCTGCAACTGACCGCTGGAGTTCAGCTCTCGCCGGACGGCAGAAGGCGAAGAACGAAGCCGCTTGCGAGCGGTGCAGTGCAGCGAAGAGCTCTCCGAATTCGCCGCTAGCTCCACGGTCCTTCTCAGCTGCGAGTAGCAGCGCTCGCAGTACACAGAGCTTCGCAAGGCCCGAAGACCGGAGGGAAGTATCGCACACGCAAATGTGCCAGGACAGAGACGTGTTCTACGGTGTCCCCTCTCGTCGTGCAGTTTGTGCCTCTGCTGGCTTCTGCTGTTAGGAATCGCTCCTTGAAAGGCGAGCGAGAGCGTCCTTCCGGGTGCATTGCACTGAGTCGAGTGCTCGCTCGGGACTTTGCTCTCGGGGCCAAGGCAAGAGGGCGTGCTTGCCCGCAGAACCGAGAACACGCTGTTGGGCAGAGCTGCAGCTGACCGCTGGAGTTCAGCTCTCGCCGGACGGCAGAAGGCGAAGAACGAAGGCGCTTGCGAGCGGCGCAGTGCAGCGAAGAGCTCTCCGAATTCGCCGCTAGCTCCACGGTCCTTCTCAGCTGCGAGTAGCAGCGCTCGCAGTACACAGAGCTTCGCAAGGCCCGAAGAGCCGGAGGGAAGTATCGCACACGAAAATGTGCCAGGACAGAGACGTGTTCTACGTTGTCCCCTCTCGTCGTGCAGTTTGTGCCTCTGCTGCTTCTGCTGTTAGGAATCGCTCCTTGAAAGGCGAGCGAGAGCGTCCTTCCGGGTGCATTGCACTGAGTCGAGTGCTCACTCGGGACTTTGCTCTCGCGGCCAAGGCAAGAGGGCGTGCTTGCCCGCAGAACCGAGAACACGCTGTTGGGCAGAGCTGCAACTGACCGCTGGAGTTCAGCTCTCGCCGGACGGCAGAAGGCGAAGAACGAAGCCGCTTGCGAGCGGCGCAGTGCAGCGAAGAGCTCTCCGAATTCGCCGCTAGCTCCACGGTCCTTCTCAGCTGCGAGTAGCAGCGCTCGCAGTACACAGAGCTTCGCAAGGCCCGAAGAGCCGGAGGGAAGTATCGCACACGCAAATGTGCCAGGACAGAGACGTGTTCTACGTTGTCCCCTCTCGTCGTGCAGTTTGTGCCTCTGCTGCTTCTGCTGTTAGGAATCGCTCCTTGAAAGGCGAGCGAGAGCGTCCTTCCGGGTGCATTGCACTGAGTCGAGTGCTCGCTCGGGACTTTGCTCTCGCGGCCAAGGCAAGAGGGCGTGCTTGCCCGCAGAACCGAGAACACGCTGTTGGGCAGAGCTGCAACTGACCGCTGGAGTTCAGCTCTCGCCGGACGGCAGAAGGCGAAGAACGAAGCCGCTTGCGAGCGGCGCAGTGCAGCGAAGAGCTCTCCGAATTCGCCGCTAGCTCCACGGTCCTTCTCAGCTGCGAGTAGCAGCGCTCGCAGTACACAGAGCTTCGCAAGGCCCGAAGACCCGGAGGGAAGTATCGCACACGCAAATGTGCCAGGACAGAGACGTGTTCTACGGTGTCCCCTCTCGTCGTGCAGTTTGTGCCTCTGCTGCTTCTGCTGTTAGGAATCGCTCCTTGAAAGGCGAGCGAGAGCGTCCTTCCGGGTGCATTGCACTGAGTCGAGTGCTCGCTCGGGACTTTGCTCTCGCGGCCAAGGCAAGAGGGCGTGCTTGCCCGCAGAACCGAGAACACGCTGTTGGGCAGAGCTGCAACTGACCGCTGGAGTTCAGCTCTCGCCGGACGGCAGAAGGCGAAGAACGAAGCCGCTTGCGAGCGGCGCAGTGCAGCGAAGAGCTCTCCGAATTCGCCGCTAGCTCCACGGTCCTTCTCAGCTGCGAGTAGCAGCGCTCGCAGTACACAGAGCTTCGCAAGGCCCGAAGAGCCGGAGGGAAGTATCGCACACGCAAATGTGCCAGGACAGAGACGTGTTCTACGTTGTCCCCTCTCGTCGTGCAGTTTGTGCCTCTGCTGCTTCTGCTGTTAGGAATCGCTCCTTGAAAGGCGAGCGAGAGCGTCCTTCCGGGTGCATTGCACTGAGTCGAGTGCTCGCTCGGGACTTTGCTCTCGGGGCCAAGGCAAGAGGGCGTGCTTGCCCGCAGAACCGAGAACACGCTGTTGGGCAGAGCTGCAGCTGACCGCTGGAGTTCAGCTCTCGCCGGACGGCAGAAGGCGAAGAACGAAGGCGCTTGCGAGCGGCGCAGTGCAGCGAAGAGCTCTCCGAATTCGCCGCTAGCTCCACGGTCCTTCTCAGCTGCGAGTAGCAGCGCTCGCAGTACACAGAGCTTCGCAAGGCCCGAAGAGCCGGAGGGAAGTATCGCACACGAAAATGTGCCAGGACAGAGACGTGTTCTACGGTGTCCCTTCTCGTCGTGCAGTTTGTGCCTCTGCTGCTTCTGCTGTTAGGAATCGCTCCTTGAAAGGCGAGCGAGAGCGTCCTTCCGGGTGCATTGCACTGAGTCGAGTGCTCGCTCGGGACTTTGCTCTCGGGCCAAGGCAAGAGGGCGTGCTTGCCCGCAGAACCGAGAACACGCTGTTGGGCAGAGCTGCAGCTGACCGCTGGAGTTCAGCTCTCGCCGGACGGCAGAAGGCGAAGAACGAAGGCGCTTGCGAGCGGCGCAGTGCAGCGAAGAGCTCTCCGAATCGCCGCTAGCTCCACGGTCCTTCTCAGCTGCGAGTAGCAGCGCTCGCAGTACACAGAGCTTCGCAAGGCCCGAAGAGCCGGAGGGAAGTATCGCACACGCAAATGTGCCAGGACAGAGACGTGTTCTACGTGTCCCCTCTCGTCGTGCAGTTTGTGCCTCTGCTGCTTCTGCTGTTAGGAATCGCTCCTTGAAAGGCGAGCGAGAGCGTCCTTCCGGGTGCATTGCACTGAGTCGAGTGCTCGCTCGGGACTTTGCTCTCGGGGCCAAGGCAAGAGGGCGTGCTTGCCCGCAGAACCGAGAACACGCTGTTGGGCAGAGCTGCAGCTGACCGCTGGAGTTCAGCTCTCGCCGGACGGCAGAAGGCGAAGAACGAAGGCGCTTGCGAGCGGCGCAGTGCAGCGAAGAGCTCTCCGAATTCGCCGCTAGCTCCACGGTCCTTCTCAGCTGCGAGTAGCAGCGCTCGCAGTACACAGAGCTTCGCAAGGCCCGAAGAGCCGGAGGGAAGTATCGCACACGCAAATGTGCCAGGACAGAGACGTGTTCTACGGTGTCCCCTCTCGTCGTGCAGTTTGTGCCTCTGCTGCTTCTGCTGTTAGGAATCGCTCCTTGAAAGGCGAGCGAGAGCGTCCTTCCGGGTGCATTGCACTGAGTCGAGTGCTCGCTCGGGACTTTGCTCTCGGGGCCAAGGCAAGAGGGCGTGCTTGCCCGCAGAACCGAGAACACGCTGTTGGGCAGAGCTGCAGCTGACCGCTGGAGTTCAGCTCTCGCCGGACGGCAGAAGGCGAAGAACGAAGGCGCTTGCGAGCGGCGCAGTGCAGCGAAGAGCTCTCCGAATTCGCCGCTAGCTCCACGGTCCTTCTCAGCTGCGAGTAGCAGCGCTCGCAGTACACAGAGCTTCGCAAGGCCCGAAGAGCCGGAGGGAAGTATCGCACACGAAAATGTGCCAGGACAGAGACGTGTTCTACGTTGTCCCCTCTCGTCGTGCAGTTTGTGCCTCTGCTGCTTCTGCTGTTAGGAATCGCTCCTTGAAAGACGAGCGAGAGCGTCCTTCCGGGTGCATTGCACTGAGTCGAGTGCTCGCTCGGGACTTTGCTCTCGGGGCCAGGCAAGAGGGCGTGCTTGCCCGCAGAACCGAGAACACGCTGTTGGGCAGAGCTGCAGCAGACCGCTGGAGTTCAGCTCTCGCCGACGGCAGAAGGCGAAGAACGAAGGCGCTTGCGAGCGGCGCAGTGCAGCGAAGAGCTCTCCGAATTCGCCGCTAGCTCCACGGTCCTTCTCAGCTGCGAGAAGCAGCGCTCGCAGTACACAGAGCTTCGA
>NW_028275911.1:0-44713 GCF_052056855.1 Sturnus vulgaris
TCAGTTTGTGCCTCTGCTGCTTCTGCTGTTAGGAATCGCTCCTCGAAAGACGAGCGAGAGCGTCCTTCCGGGTGCATTGCACTGAGTCGAGTGCTCGCTCGGGACTTTGCACTCGGGGCCAAGGCAAGAGGGCGTGCTTGCCCGCAGAACTGAGAACACGCTGTTGGGCAGAGCTGCAACTGACCGCTGGAGTTCAGCTCTCGCCGGACGGCAGAAGGCGAAGAACGAAGCCGCTTGCGAGCGGCGCAGTGCAGCGAAGAGCTCTCCCAATTCGCCGCTAGCTCCACGGTCCTTCTCAGCTGCGAGTAGCAGCGCTCGCAGTACACAGAGCTTCGCAAGGCCCGAAGAGCCGGAGGGAAGTATCGCACACGCAAATGTGCCAGGACAGAGACGTGTTCTACGTTGTCCCCTCTCGTCGTGCAGTTTGTGCCTCTGCTGCTTCTGCTGTTAGGAATCGCTCCTCGAAAGACGAGCGAGAGCGTCCTTCCGGGTGCATTGCACTGAGTCGAGTGCTCGCTCGGGACTTTGCACTCGGGGCCAAGGCAAGAGGGCGTGCTTGCCCGCAGAACTGAGAACACGCTGTTGGGCAGAGCTGCAACTGACCGCTGGAGTTCAGCTCTCGCCGGACGGCAGAAGGCGAAGAACGAAGCCGCTTGCGAGCGGCGCAGTGCAGCGAAGAGCTCTCCCAATTCGCCGCTAGCTCCACGGTCCTCCTCAGCTGCGAGTAGCAGCGCTCGCAGTACACAGAGCTTCGCAAGGCCCGAAGAGCCGGAGGGAAGTTTCGCACACGAAAATGTGCCAGGACAGAGACGTGTTCTACGTTGTCCCTTCTCGTCGTGCAGTTTGTGCCTCTGCTGCTTCTGCTGTTAGGAATCGCTCCTCGAAAGACGAGCGAGAGCGTCCTTCCGGGTGCATTGCACTGAGTCGAGTGCTCGCTCGGGACTTTGCACTCGGGGCCAAGGCAAGAGGGCGTGCTTGCCCGCAGAACTGAGAACACGCTGTTGGGCAGAGCTGCAACTGACCGCTGGAGTTCAGCTCTCGCCGGACGGCAGAAGGCGAAGAACGAAGCCGCTTGCGAGCGGCGCAGTGCAGCGAAGAGCTCTCCCAATTCGCCGCTAGCTCCACGGTCCTCCTCAGCTGCGAGTAGCAGCGCTCGCAGTACACAGAGCTTCGCAAGGCCCGAAGAGCCGGAGGGAAGTATCGCACACGCAAATGTGCCAGGACAGAGACGTGTTCTACGTTGTCCCCTCTCGTCGTGCAGTTTGTGCCTCTGCTGCTTCTGCTGTTAGGAATCGCTCCTCGAAAGACGAGCGAGAGCGTCCTTCCGGGTGCATTGCACTGAGTCGAGTGCTCGCTCGGGACTTTGCTCTCGGGGCCAAGGCAAGAGGGCGTGCTTGCCCGCAGAACTGAGAACACGCTGTTGGGCAGAGCTGCAACTGACCGCTGGAGTTCAGCTCTCGCCGGACGGCAGAAGGCGAAGAACGAAGCCGCTTGCGAGCGGCGCAGTGCAGCGAAGAGCTCTCCCAATTCGCCGCTAGCTCCACGGTCCTCCTCAGCTGCGAGTAGCAGCGCTCGCAGTACACAGAGCTTCGCAAGGCCCGAAGAGCCGGAGGGAAGTATCGCACACGCAAATGTGCCAGGACAGAGACGTGTTCTACGTTGTCCCCTCTCGTCGTGCAGTTTGTGCCTCTGCTGCTTCTGCTGTTAGGAATCGCTCCTCGAAAGACGAGCGAGAGCGTCCTTCCGGGTGCATTGCACTGAGTCGAGTGCTCGCTCGGGACTTTGCTCTCGGGGCCAAGGCAAGAGGGCGTGCTTGCCCGCAGAACTGAGAACACGCTGTTGGGCAGAGCTGCAACTGACCGCTGGAGTTCAGCTCTCGCCGGACGGCAGAAGGCGAAGAACGAAGCCGCTTGCGAGCGGCGCAGTGCAGCGAAGAGCTCTCCCAATTCGCCGCTAGCTCCACGGTCCTCCTCAGCTGCGAGTAGCAGCGCTCGCAGTACACAGAGCTTCGCAAGGCCCGAAGAGCCGGAGGGAAGTTTCGCACACGAAAATGTGCCAGGACAGAGACGTGTTCTACGTTGTCCCCTCTCGTCGTGCAGTTTGTGCCTCTGCTGCTTCTGCTGTTAGGAATCGCTCCTCGAAAGACGAGCGAGAGCGTCCTTCCGGGTGCATTGCACTGAGTCGAGTGCTCGCTCGGGACTTTGCACTCGGGGCCAAGGCAAGAGGGCGTGCTTGCCCGCAGAACTGAGAACACGCTGTTGGGCAGAGCTGCAACTGACCGCTGGAGTTCAGCTCTCGCCGGACGGCAGAAGGCGAAGAACGAAGCCGCTTGCGAGCGGCGCAGTGCAGCGAAGAGCTCTCCCAATTCGCCGCTAGCTCCACGGTCCTCCTCAGCTGCGAGTAGCAGCGCTCGCAGTACACAGAGCTTCGCAAGGCCCGAAGAGCCGGAGGGAAGTTTCGCACACGAAAATGTGCCAGGACAGAGACGTGTTCTACGTTGTCCCTTCTCGTCGTGCAGTTTGTGCCTCTGCTGCTTCTGCTGGTAGGAATCGCTCCTCGAAAGACGAGCGAGAGCGTCCTTCCGGGTGCATTGCACTGAGTCGAGTGCTCGCTCGGGACTTTGCACTCGGGGCCAAGGCAAGAGGGCGTGCTTGCCCGCAGAACTGAGAACACGCTGTTGGGCAGAGCTGCAACTGACCGCTGGAGTTCAGCTCTCGCCGGACGGCAGAAGGCGAAGAACGAAGCCGCTTGCGAGCGGCGCAGTGCAGCGAAGAGCTCTCCCAATTCGCCGCTAGCTCCACGGTCCTCCTCAGCTGCGAGTAGCAGCGCTCGCAGTACACAGAGCTTCGCAAGGCCCGAAGAGCCGGAGGGAAGTATCGCACACGCAAATGTGCCAGGACAGAGACGTGTTCTACGTTGTCCCCTCTCGTCGTGCAGTTTGTGCCTCTGCTGCTTCTGCTGTTAGGAATCGCTCCTCGAAAGACGAGCGAGAGCGTCCTTCCGGGTGCATTGCACTGAGTCGAGTGCTCGCTCGGGACTTTGCTCTCGGGGCCAAGGCAAGAGGGCGTGCTTGCCCGCAGAACTGAGAACACGCTGTTGGGCAGAGCTGCAACTGACCGCTGGAGTTCAGCTCTCGCCGGACGGCAGAAGGCGAAGAACGAAGCCGCTTGCGAGCGGCGCAGTGCAGCGAAGAGCTCTCCCAATTCGCCGCTAGCTCCACGGTCCTCCTCAGCTGCGAGTAGCAGCGCTCGCAGTACACAGAGCTTCGCAAGGCCCGAAGAGCCGGAGGGAAGTATCGCACACGCAAATGTGCCAGGACAGAGACGTGTTCTACGTTGTCCCCTCTCGTCGTGCAGTTTGTGCCTCTGCTGCTTCTGCTGTTAGGAATCGCTCCTCGAAAGACGAGCGAGAGCGTCCTTCCGGGTGCATTGCACTGAGTCGAGTGCTCGCTCGGGACTTTGCTCTCGGGGCCAAGGCAAGAGGGCGTGCTTGCCCGCAGAACTGAGAACACGCTGTTGGGCAGAGCTGCAACTGACCGCTGGAGTTCAGCTCTCGCCGGACGGCAGAAGGCGAAGAACGAAGCCGCTTGCGAGCGGCGCAGTGCAGCGAAGAGCTCTCCCAATTCGCCGCTAGCTCCACGGTCCTCCTCAGCTGCGAGTAGCAGCGCTCGCAGTACACAGAGCTTCGCAAGGCCCGAAGAGCCGGAGGGAAGTTTCGCACACGAAAATGTGCCAGGACAGAGACGTGTTCTACGTTGTCCCCTCTCGTCGTGCAGTTTGTGCCTCTGCTGCTTCTGCTGTTAGGAATCGCTCCTCGAAAGACGAGCGAGAGCGTCCTTCCGGGTGCATTGCACTGAGTCGAGTGCTCGCTCGGGACTTTGCACTCGGGGCCAAGGCAAGAGGGCGTGCTTGCCCGCAGAACTGAGAACACGCTGTTGGGCAGAGCTGCAACTGACCGCTGGAGTTCAGCTCTCGCCGGACGGCAGAAGGCGAAGAACGAAGCCGCTTGCGAGCGGCGCAGTGCAGCGAAGAGCTCTCCCAATTCGCCGCTAGCTCCACGGTCCTTCTCAGCTGCGAGTAGCAGCGCTCGCAGTACACAGAGCTTCGCAAGGCCCGAAGAGCCGGAGGGAAGTATCGCACACGCAAATGTGCCAGGACAGAGACGTGTTCTACGTTGTCCCCTCTCGTCGTGCAGTTTGTGCCTCTGCTGCTTCTGCTGTTAGGAATCGCTCCTCGAAAGACGAGCGAGAGCGTCCTTCCGGGTGCATTGCACTGAGTCGAGTGCTCGCTCGGGACTTTGCTCTCGGGGCCAAGGCAAGAGGGCGTGCTTGCCCGCAGAACTGAGAACACGCTGTTGGGCAGAGCTGCAACTGACCGCTGGAGTTCAGCTCTCGCCGGACGGCAGAAGGCGAAGAACGAAGCCGCTTGCGAGCGGCGCAGTGCAGCGAAGAGCTCTCCCAATTCGCCGCTAGCTCCACGGTCCTTCTCAGCTGCGAGTAGCAGCGCTCGCAGTACACAGAGCTTCGCAAGGCCCGAAGAGCCGGAGGGAAGTATCGCACACGCAAATGTGCCAGGACAGAGACGTGTTCTACGTTGTCCCCTCTCGTCGTGCAGTTTGTGCCTCTGCTGCTTCTGCTGTTAGGAATCGCTCCTCGAAAGACGAGCGAGAGCGTCCTTCCGGGTGCATTGCACTGAGTCGAGTGCTCGCTCGGGACTTTGCTCTCGGGGCCAAGGCAAGAGGGCGTGCTTGCCCGCAGAACTGAGAACACGCTGTTGGGCAGAGCTGCAACTGACCGCTGGAGTTCAGCTCTCGCCGGACGGCAGAAGGCGAAGAACGAAGCCGCTTGCGAGCGGCGCAGTGCAGCGAAGAGCTCTCCCAATTCGCCGCTAGCTCCACGGTCCTCCTCAGCTGCGAGTAGCAGCGCTCGCAGTACACAGAGCTTCGCAAGGCCCGAAGAGCCGGAGGGAAGTTTCGCACACGAAAATGTGCCAGGACAGAGACGTGTTCTACGTTGTCCCTTCTCGTCGTGCAGTTTGTGCCTCTGCTGCTTCTGCTGTTAGGAATCGCTCCTCGAAAGACGAGCGAGAGCGTCCTTCCGGGTGCATTGCACTGAGTCGAGTGCTCGCTCGGGACTTTGCACTCGGGGCCAAGGCAAGAGGGCGTGCTTGCCCGCAGAACTGAGAACACGCTGTTGGGCAGAGCTGCAACTGACCGCTGGAGTTCAGCTCTCGCCGGACGGCAGAAGGCGAAGAACGAAGCCGCTTGCGAGCGGCGCAGTGCAGCGAAGAGCTCTCCCAATTCGCCGCTAGCTCCACGGTCCTCCTCAGCTGCGAGTAGCAGCGCTCGCAGTACACAGAGCTTCGCAAGGCCCGAAGAGCCGGAGGGAAGTATCGCACACGCAAATGTGCCAGGACAGAGACGTGTTCTACGTTGTCCCCTCTCGTCGTGCAGTTTGTGCCTCTGCTGCTTCTGCTGTTAGGAATCGCTCCTCGAAAGACGAGCGAGAGCGTCCTTCCGGGTGCATTGCACTGAGTCGAGTGCTCGCTCGGGACTTTGCTCTCGGGGCCAAGGCAAGAGGGCGTGCTTGCCCGCAGAACTGAGAACACGCTGTTGGGCAGAGCTGCAACTGACCGCTGGAGTTCAGCTCTCGCCGGACGGCAGAAGGCGAAGAACGAAGCCGCTTGCGAGCGGCGCAGTGCAGCGAAGAGCTCTCCCAATTCGCCGCTAGCTCCACGGTCCTCCTCAGCTGCGAGTAGCAGCGCTCGCAGTACACAGAGCTTCGCAAGGCCCGAAGAGCCGGAGGGAAGTATCGCACACGCAAATGTGCCAGGACAGAGACGTGTTCTACGTTGTCCCCTCTCGTCGTGCAGTTTGTGCCTCTGCTGCTTCTGCTGTTAGGAATCGCTCCTCGAAAGACGAGCGAGAGCGTCCTTCCGGGTGCATTGCACTGAGTCGAGTGCTCGCTCGGGACTTTGCTCTCGGGGCCAAGGCAAGAGGGCGTGCTTGCCCGCAGAACTGAGAACACGCTGTTGGGCAGAGCTGCAACTGACCGCTGGAGTTCAGCTCTCGCCGGACGGCAGAAGGCGAAGAACGAAGCCGCTTGCGAGCGGCGCAGTGCAGCGAAGAGCTCTCCCAATTCGCCGCTAGCTCCACGGTCCTTCTCAGCTGCGAGTAGCAGCGCTCGCAGTACACAGAGCTTCGCAAGGCCCGAAGAGCCGGAGGGAAGTATCGCACACGCAAATGTGCCAGGACAGAGACGTGTTCTACGTTGTCCCCTCTCGTCGTGCAGTTTGTGCCTCTGCTGCTTCTGCTGTTAGGAATCGCTCCTCGAAAGACGAGCGAGAGCGTCCTTCCGGGTGCATTGCACTGAGTCGAGTGCTCGCTCGGGACTTTGCACTCGGGGCCAAGGCAAGAGGGCGTGCTTGCCCGCAGAACTGAGAACACGCTGTTGGGCAGAGCTGCAACTGACCGCTGGAGTTCAGCTCTCGCCGGACGGCAGAAGGCGAAGAACGAAGCCGCTTGCGAGCGGCGCAGTGCAGCGAAGAGCTCTCCCAATTCGCCGCTAGCTCCACGGTCCTCCTCAGCTGCGAGTAGCAGCGCTCGCAGTACACAGAGCTTCGCAAGGCCCGAAGAGCCGGAGGGAAGTATCGCACACGCAAATGTGCCAGGACAGAGACGTGTTCTACGTTGTCCCCTCTCGTCGTGCAGTTTGTGCCTCTGCTGCTTCTGCTGTTAGGAATCGCTCCTCGAAAGACGAGCGAGAGCGTCCTTCCGGGTGCATTGCACTGAGTCGAGTGCTCGCTCGGGACTTTGCTCTCGGGGCCAAGGCAAGAGGGCGTGCTTGCCCGCAGAACTGAGAACACGCTGTTGGGCAGAGCTGCAACTGACCGCTGGAGTTCAGCTCTCGCCGGACGGCAGAAGGCGAAGAACGAAGCCGCTTGCGAGCGGCGCAGTGCAGCGAAGAGCTCTCCCAATTCGCCGCTAGCTCCACGGTCCTTCTCAGCTGCGAGTAGCAGCGCTCGCAGTACACAGAGCTTCGCAAGGCCCGAAGAGCCGGAGGGAAGTATCGCACACGCAAATGTGCCAGGACAGAGACGTGTTCTACGTTGTCCCCTCTCGTCGTGCAGTTTGTGCCTCTGCTGCTTCTGCTGTTAGGAATCGCTCCTCGAAAGACGAGCGAGAGCGTCCTTCCGGGTGCATTGCACTGAGTCGAGTGCTCGCTCGGGACTTTGCTCTCGGGGCCAAGGCAAGAGGGCGTGCTTGCCCGCAGAACTGAGAACACGCTGTTGGGCAGAGCTGCAACTGACCGCTGGAGTTCAGCTCTCGCCGGACGGCAGAAGGCGAAGAACGAAGCCGCTTGCGAGCGGCGCAGTGCAGCGAAGAGCTCTCCCAATTCGCCGCTAGCTCCACGGTCCTCCTCAGCTGCGAGTAGCAGCGCTCGCAGTACACAGAGCTTCGCAAGGCCCGAAGAGCCGGAGGGTAGTTTCGCACACGAAAATGGGCCAGGACAGAGACGTGTTCTACGTTG
Source organism: Sturnus vulgaris (assembly GCF_052056855.1). Classification (NCBI taxonomy): domain Eukaryota; kingdom Metazoa; phylum Chordata; class Aves; order Passeriformes; family Sturnidae; genus Sturnus; species Sturnus vulgaris. Next base: position 7,529 of record NW_028275911.1, read on the forward strand.
TCCCTTCTCGTCGTGCAGTTTGTGCCTCTGCTGCTTCTGCTGTTAGGAATCGCTCCTCGAAAGACGAGCGAGAGCGTCCTTCCGGGTGCATTGCACTGAGTCGAGTGCTCGCTCGGGACTTTGCTCTCGGGGCCAAGGCAAGAGGGCGTGCTTGCCCGCAGAACTGAGAACACGCTGTTGGGCAGAGCTGCAACTGACCGCTGGAGTTCAGCTCTCGCCGGACGGCAGAAGGCGAAGAACGAAGCCGCTTGCGAGCGGCGCAGTGCAGCGAAGAGCTCTCCCAATTCGCCGCTAGCTCCACGGTCCTCCTCAGCTGCGAGTAGCAGCGCTCGCAGTACACAGAGCTTCGCAAGGCCCGAAGAGCCGGAGGGAAGTTTCGCACACGCAAATGTGCCAGGACAGAGACGTGTTCTACGTTGTCCCCTCTCGTCGTGCAGTTTGTGCCTCTGCTGCTTGTGCTGTTAGGAGTCGCTCCTCGAAAGACGAGCGAGAGCGTCCTTCCGGGTGCATTGCACTGAGTCGAGTGCTCGCTCGGGACTTTGCTCTCGGGGCCAAGGCAAGAGGGCGTGCTTGCCCGCAGAACTGAGAACACGCTGTTGGGCAGAGCTGCAACTGACCGCTGGAGTTCAGCTCTCGCCGGACGGCAGAAGGCGAAGAACGAAGCCGCTTGCGAGCGGCGCAGTGCAGCGAAGAGCTCTCCCAATTCGCCGCTAGCTCCACGGTCCTCCTCAGCTGCGAGTAGCAGCGCTCGCAGTACACAGAGCTTCGCAAGGCCCGAAGAGCCGGAGGGAAGTATCGCACACGCAAATGTGCCAGGACAGAGACGTGTTCTACGTTGTCCCCTCTCGTCGTGCAGTTTGTGCCTCTGCTGCTTCTGCTGTTAGGAATCGCTCCTCGAAAGACGAGCGAGAGCGTCCTTCCGGGTGCATTGCACTGAGTCGAGTGCTCGCTCGGGACTTTGCTCTCGGGGCCAAGGCAAGAGGGCGTGCTTGCCCGCAGAACTGAGAACACGCTGTTGGGCAGAGCTGCAACTGACCGCTGGAGTTCAGCTCTCGCCGGACGGCAGAAGGCGAAGAACGAAGCCGCTTGCGAGCGGCGCAGTGCAGCGAAGAGCTCTCCCAATTCGCCGCTAGCTCCACGGTCCTCCTCAGCTGCGAGTAGCAGCGCTCGCAGTACACAGAGCTTCGCAAGGCCCGAAGAGCCGGAGGGAAGTTTCGCACACGAAAATGTGCCAGGACAGAGACGTGTTCTACGTTGTCCCCTCTCGTCGTGCAGTTTGTGCCTCTGCTGCTTCTGCTGTTAGGAATCGCTCCTCGAAAGACGAGCGAGAGCGTCCTTCCGGGTGCATTGCACTGAGTCGAGTGCTCGCTCGGGACTTTGCTCTCGGGGCCAAGGCAAGAGGGCGTGCTTGCCCGCAGAACTGAGAACACGCTGTTGGGCAGAGCTGCAACTGACCGCTGGAGTTCAGCTCTCGCCGGACGGCAGAAGGCGAAGAACGAAGCCGCTTGCGAGCGGCGCAGTGCAGCGAAGAGCTCTCCGAATTCGCCGCTAGCTCCACGGTCCTCCTCAGCTGCGAGTAGCAGCGCTCGCAGTACACAGAGCTTCGCAAGGCCCGAAGAGCCGGAGGGAAGTTTCGCACACGAAAATGTGCCAGGACAGAGACGTGTTCTACGTTGTCCCCTCTCGTCGTGCAGTTTGTGCCTCTGCTGCTTCTGCTGTTAGGAATCGCTCCTCGAAAGACGAGCGAGAGCGTCCTTCCGGGTGCATTGCACTGAGTCGAGTGCTCGCTCGGGACTTTGCTCTCGGGGCCAAGGCAAGAGGGCGTGCTTGCCCGCAGAACTGAGAACACGCTGTTGGGCAGAGCTGCAACTGACCGCTGGAGTTCAGCTCTCGCCGGACGGCAGAAGGCGAAGAACGAAGCCGCTTGCGAGCGGCGCAGTGCAGCGAAGAGCTCTCCGAATTCGCCGCTAGCTCCACGGTCCTCCTCAGCTGCGAGTAGCAGCGCTCGCAGTACACAGAGCTTCGCAAGGCCCGAAGAGCCGGAGGGAAGTTTCGCACACGAAAATGTGCCAGGACAGAGACGTGTTCTACGTTGTCCCCTCTCGTCGTGCAGTTTGTGCCTCTGCTGCTTCTGCTGTTAGGAATCGCTCCTCGAAAGACGAGCGAGAGCGTCCTTCCGGGTGCATTGCACTGAGTCGAGTGCTCGCTCGGGACTTTGCTCTCGGGGCCAAGGCAAGAGGGCGTGCTTGCCCGCAGAACTGAGAACACGCTGTTGGGCAGAGCTGCAACTGACCGCTGGAGTTCAGCTCTCGCCGGACGGCAGAAGGCGAAGAACGAAGCCGCTTGCGAGCGGCGCAGTGCAGCGAAGAGCTCTCCGAATTCGCCGCTAGCTCCACGGTCCTCCTCAGCTGCGAGTAGCAGCGCTCGCAGTACACAGAGCTTCGCAAGGCCCGAAGAGCCGGAGGGAAGTTTCGCACACGCAAATGTGCCAGGACAGAGACGTGTTCTACGTTGTCCCCTCTCGTCGTGCAGTTTGTGCCTCTGCTGCTTCTGCTGTTAGGAATCGCTCCTCGAAAGACGAGCGAGAGCGTCCTTCCGGGTGCATTGCACTGAGTCGAGTGCTCGCTCGGGACTTTGCACTCGGGGCCAAGGCAAGAGGGCGTGCTTGCCCGCAGAACTGAGAACACGCTGTTGGGCAGAGCTGCAACTGACCGCTGGAGTTCAGCTCTCGCCGGACGGCAGAAGGCGAAGAACGAAGCCGCTTGCGAGCGGCGCAGTGCAGCGAAGAGCTCTCCCAATTCGCCGCTAGCTCCACGGTCCTTCTCAGCTGCGAGTAGCAGCGCTCGCAGTACACAGAGCTTCGCAAGGCCCGAAGAGCCGGAGGGAAGTATCGCACACGCAAATGTGCCAGGACAGAGACGTGTTCTACGTTGTCCCCTCTCGTCGTGCAGTTTGTGCCTCTGCTGCTTCTGCTGTTAGGAATCGCTCCTCGAAAGACGAGCGAGAGCGTCCTTCCGGGTGCATTGCACTGAGTCGAGTGCTCGCTCGGGACTTTGCACTCGGGGCCAAGGCAAGAGGGCGTGCTTGCCCGCAGAACTGAGAACACGCTGTTGGGCAGAGCTGCAACTGACCGCTGGAGTTCAGCTCTCGCCGGACGGCAGAAGGCGAAGAACGAAGCCGCTTGCGAGCGGCGCAGTGCAGCGAAGGGCTCTCCGAATTCGCCGCTAGCTCCACGGTCCTTCTCAGCTGCGAGTAGCAGCGCTCGCAGTACACAGAGCTTCGCAAGGCCCGAAGAGCCGGAGGGAAGTATCGCACACGCAAATGTGCCAGGACAGAGACGTGTTCTACGTTGTCCCCTCTCGTCGTGCAGTTTGTGCCTCTGCTGCTTCTGCTGTTAGGAATCGCTCCTCGAAAGACGAGCGAGAGCGTCCTTCCGGGTGCATTGCACTGAGTCGAGTGCTCGCTCGGGACTTTGCACTCGGGGCCAAGGCAAGAGGGCGTGCTTGCCCGCAGAACTGAGAACACGCTGTTGGGCAGAGCTGCAACTGACCGCTGGAGTTCAGCTCTCGCCGGACGGCAGAAGGCGAAGAACGAAGCCGCTTGCGAGCGGCGCAGTGCAGCGAAGGGCTCTCCGAATTCGCCGCTAGCTCCACGGTCCTTCTCAGCTGCGAGTAGCAGCGCTCGCAGTACACAGAGCTTCGCAGGGCCCGAAGAGCCGGAGGGAAGTATCGCACACGCAAATGTGCCAGGACAGAGACGTGTTCTACGTTGTCCCCTCTCGTCGTGCAGTTTGTGCCTCTGCTGCTTCTGCTGTTAGGAATCGCTCCTCGAAAGACGAGCGAGAGCGTCCTTCCGGGTGCATTGCACTGAGTCGAGTGCTCGCTCGGGACTTTGCTCTCGGGGCCAAGGCAAGAGGGCGTGCTTGCCCGCAGAACTGAGAACACGCTGTTGGGCAGAGCTGCAACTGACCGCTGGAGTTCAGCTCTCGCCGGACGGCAGAAGGCGAAGAACGAAGCCGCTTGCGAGCGGCGCAGTGCAGCGAAGAGCTCTCCCAATTCGCCGCTAGCTCCACGGTCCTTCTCAGCTGCGAGTAGCAGCGCTCGCAGTACACAGAGCTTCGCAAGGCCCGAAGAGCCGGAGGGAAGTATCGCACACGCAAATGTGCCAGGACAGAGACGTGTTCTACGTTGTCCCCTCTCGTCGTGCAGTTTGTGCCTCTGCTGCTTCTGCTGTTAGGAATCGCTCCTCGAAAGACGAGCGAGAGCGTCCTTCCGGGTGCATTGCACTGAGTCGAGTGCTCGCTCGGGACTTTGCTCTCGGGGCCAAGGCAAGAGGGCGTGCTTGCCCGCAGAACTGAGAACACGCTGTTGGGCAGAGCTGCAACTGACCGCTGGAGTTCAGCTCTCGCCGGACGGCAGAAGGCGAAGAACGAAGCCGCTTGCGAGCGGCGCAGTGCAGCGAAGAGCTCTCCCAATTCGCCGCTAGCTCCACGGTCCTTCTCAGCTGCGAGTAGCAGCGCTCGCAGTACACAGAGCTTCGCAAGGCCCGAAGAGCCGGAGGGAAGTATCGCACACGCAAATGTGCCAGGACAGAGACGTGTTCTACGTTGTCCCCTCTCGTCGTGCAGTTTGTGCCTCTGCTGCTTCTGCTGTTAGGAATCGCTCCTCGAAAGACGAGCGAGAGCGTCCTTCCGGGTGCATTGCACTGAGTCGAGTGCTCGCTCGGGACTTTGCTCTCGGGGCCAAGGCAAGAGGGCGTGCTTGCCCGCAGAACTGAGAACACGCTGTTGGGCAGAGCTGCAACTGACCGCTGGAGTTCAGCTCTCGCCGGACGGCAGAAGGCGAAGAACGAAGCCGCTTGCGAGCGGCGCAGTGCAGCGAAGAGCTCTCCCAATTCGCCGCTAGCTCCACGGTCCTCCTCAGCTGCGAGTAGCAGCGCTCGCAGTACACAGAGCTTCGCAAGGCCCGAAGAGCCGGAGGGAAGTTTCGCACACGCAAATGTGCCAGGACAGAGACGTGTTCTACGTTGTCCCCTCTCGTCGTGCAGTTTGTGCCTCTGCTGCTTGTGCTGTTAGGAGTCGCTCCTCGAAAGACGAGCGAGAGCGTCCTTCCGGGTGCATTGCACTGAGTCGAGTGCTCGCTCGGGACTTTGCTCTCGGGGCCAAGGCAAGAGGGCGTGCTTGCCCGCAGAACTGAGAACACGCTGTTGGGCAGAGCTGCAACTGACCGCTGGAGTTCAGCTCTCGCCGGACGGCAGAAGGCGAAGAACGAAGCCGCTTGCGAGCGGCGCAGTGCAGCGAAGAGCTCTCCCAATTCGCCGCTAGCTCCACGGTCCTTCTCAGCTGCGAGTAGCAGCGCTCGCAGTACACAGAGCTTCGCAAGGCCCGAAGAGCCGGAGGGAAGTATCGCACACGCAAATGTGCCAGGACAGAGACGTGTTCTACGTTGTCCCCTCTCGTCGTGCAGTTTGTGCCTCTGCTGCTTCTGCTGTTAGGAATCGCTCCTCGAAAGACGAGCGAGAGCGTCCTTCCGGGTGCATTGCACTGAGTCGAGTGCTCGCTCGGGACTTTGCACTCGGGGCCAAGGCAAGAGGGCGTGCTTGCCCGCAGAACTGAGAACACGCTGTTGGGCAGAGCTGCAACTGACCGCTGGAGTTCAGCTCTCGCCGGACGGCAGAAGGCGAAGAACGAAGCCGCTTGCGAGCGGCGCAGTGCAGCGAAGGGCTCTCCGAATTCGCCGCTAGCTCCACGGTCCTTCTCAGCTGCGAGTAGCAGCGCTCGCAGTACACAGAGCTTCGCAAGGCCCGAAGAGCCGGAGGGAAGTATCGCACACGCAAATGTGCCAGGACAGAGACGTGTTCTACGTTGTCCCCTCTCGTCGTGCAGTTTGTGCCTCTGCTGCTTCTGCTGTTAGGAATCGCTCCTCGAAAGACGAGCGAGAGCGTCCTTCCGGGTGCATTGCACTGAGTCGAGTGCTCGCTCGGGACTTTGCACTCGGGGCCAAGGCAAGAGGGCGTGCTTGCCCGCAGAACTGAGAACACGCTGTTGGGCAGAGCTGCAACTGACCGCTGGAGTTCAGCTCTCGCCGGACGGCAGAAGGCGAAGAACGAAGCCGCTTGCGAGCGGCGCAGTGCAGCGAAGGGCTCTCCGAATTCGCCGCTAGCTCCACGGTCCTTCTCAGCTGCGAGTAGCAGCGCTCGCAGTACACAGAGCTTCGCAGGGCCCGAAGAGCCGGAGGGAAGTATCGCACACGCAAATGTGCCAGGACAGAGACGTGTTCTACGTTGTCCCCTCTCGTCGTGCAGTTTGTGCCTCTGCTGCTTCTGCTGTTAGGAATCGCTCCTCGAAAGACGAGCGAGAGCGTCCTTCCGGGTGCATTGCACTGAGTCGAGTGCTCGCTCGGGACTTTGCACTCGGGGCCAAGGCAAGAGGGCGTGCTTGCCCGCAGAACTGAGAACACGCTGTTGGGCAGAGCTGCAACTGACCGCTGGAGTTCAGCTCTCGCCGGACGGCAGAAGGCGAAGAACGAAGCCGCTTGCGAGCGGCGCAGTGCAGCGAAGAGCTCTCCGAATTCGCCGCTAGCTCCACGGTCCTCCTCAGCTGCGAGTAGCAGCGCTCGCAGTACACAGAGCTTCGCAAGGCCCGAAGAGCCGGAGGGAAGTATCGCACACGCAAATGTGCCAGGACAGAGACGTGTTCTACGTTGTCCCCTCTCGTCGTGCAGTTTGTGCCTCTGCTGCTTCTGCTGTTAGGAATCGCTCCTCGAAAGACGAGCGAGAGCGTCCTTCCGGGTGCATTGCACTGAGTCGAGTGCTCGCTCGGGACTTTGCTCTCGGGGCCAAGGCAAGAGGGCGTGCTTGCCCGCAGAACTGAGAACACGCTGTTGGGCAGAGCTGCAACTGACCGCTGGAGTTCAGCTCTCGCCGGACGGCAGAAGGCGAAGAACGAAGCCGCTTGCGAGCGGCGCAGTGCAGCGAAGAGCTCTCCCAATTCGCCGCTAGCTCCACGGTCCTTCTCAGCTGCGAGTAGCAGCGCTCGCAGTACACAGAGCTTCGCAAGGCCCGAAGAGCCGGAGGGAAGTATCGCACACGCAAATGTGCCAGGACAGAGACGTGTTCTACGTTGTCCCCTCTCGTCGTGCAGTTTGTGCCTCTGCTGCTTCTGCTGTTAGGAATCGCTCCTCGAAAGACGAGCGAGAGCGTCCTTCCGGGTGCATTGCACTGAGTCGAGTGCTCGCTCGGGACTTTGCTCTCGGGGCCAAGGCAAGAGGGCGTGCTTGCCCGCAGAACTGAGAACACGCTGTTGGGCAGAGCTGCAACTGACCGCTGGAGTTCAGCTCTCGCCGGACGGCAGAAGGCGAAGAACGAAGCCGCTTGCGAGCGGCGCAGTGCAGCGAAGAGCTCTCCCAATTCGCCGCTAGCTCCACGGTCCTCCTCAGCTGCGAGTAGCAGCGCTCGCAGTACACAGAGCTTCGCAAGGCCCGAAGAGCCGGAGGGAAGTATCGCACACGCAAATGTGCCAGGACAGAGACGTGTTCTACGTTGTCCCCTCTCGTCGTGCAGTTTGTGCCTCTGCTGCTTCTGCTGTTAGGAATCGCTCCTCGAAAGACGAGCGAGAGCGTCCTTCCGGGTGCATTGCACTGAGTCGAGTGCTCGCTCGGGACTTTGCTCTCGGGGCCAAGGCAAGAGGGCGTGCTTGCCCGCAGAACTGAGAACACGCTGTTGGGCAGAGCTGCAACTGACCGCTGGAGTTCAGCTCTCGCCGGACGGCAGAAGGCGAAGAACGAAGCCGCTTGCGAGCGGCGCAGTGCAGCGAAGAGCTCTCCCAATTCGCCGCTAGCTCCACGGTCCTTCTCAGCTGCGAGTAGCAGCGCTCGCAGTACACAGAGCTTCGCAAGGCCCGAAGAGCCGGAGGGAAGTATCGCACACGCAAATGTGCCAGGACAGAGACGTGTTCTACGTTGTCCCCTCTCGTCGTGCAGTTTGTGCCTCTGCTGCTTCTGCTGTTAGGAATCGCTCCTCGAAAGACGAGCGAGAGCGTCCTTCCGGGTGCATTGCACTGAGTCGAGTGCTCGCTCGGGACTTTGCTCTCGGGGCCAAGGCAAGAGGGCGTGCTTGCCCGCAGAACTGAGAACACGCTGTTGGGCAGAGCTGCAACTGACCGCTGGAGTTCAGCTCTCGCCGGACGGCAGAAGGCGAAGAACGAAGCCGCTTGCGAGCGGCGCAGTGCAGCGAAGAGCTCTCCGAATTCGCCGCTAGCTCCACGGTCCTTCTCAGCTGCGAGTAGCAGCGCTCGCAGTACACAGAGCTTCGCAAGGCCCGAAGAGCCGGAGGGAAGTATCGCACACGCAAATGTGCCAGGACAGAGACGTGTTCTACGTTGTCCCCTCTCGTCGTGCAGTTTGTGCCTCTGCTGCTTCTGCTGTTAGGAATCGCTCCTCGAAAGACGAGCGAGAGCGTCCTTCCGGGTGCATTGCACTGAGTCGAGTGCTCGCTCGGGACTTTGCTCTCGGGGCCAAGGCAAGAGGGCGTGCTTGCCCGCAGAACTGAGAACACGCTGTTGGGCAGAGCTGCAACTGACCGCTGGAGTTCAGCTCTCGCCGGACGGCAGAAGGCGAAGAACGAAGCCGCTTGCGAGCGGCGCAGTGCAGCGAAGAGCTCTCCCAATTCGCCGCTAGCTCCACGGTCCTCCTCAGCTGCGAGTAGCAGCGCTCGCAGTACACAGAGCTTCGCAAGGCCCGAAGAGCCGGAGGGAAGTATCGCACACGAAAATGTGCCAGGACAGAGACGTGTTCTACGTTGTCCCCTTCTCGTCGTGCAGTTTGTGCCTCTGCTGCTTCTGCTGTTAGGAATCGCTCCTCGAAAGACGAGCGAGAGCGTCCTTCCGGGTGCATTGCACTGAGTCGAGTGCTCGCTCGGGACTTTGCACTCGGGGCCAAGGCAAGAGGGCGTGCTTGCCCGCAGAACTGAGAACACGCTGTTGGGCAGAGCTGCAACTGACCGCTGGAGTTCAGCTCTCGCCGGACGGCAGAAGGCGAAGAACGAAGCCGCTTGCGAGCGGCGCAGTGCAGCGAAGAGCTCTCCCAATTCGCCGCTAGCTCCACGGTCCTCCTCAGCTGCGAGTAGCAGCGCTCGCAGTACACAGAGCTTCGCAAGGCCCGAAGAGCCGGAGGGAAGTATCGCACACGCAAATGTGCCAGGACAGAGACGTGTTCTACGTTGTCCCCTCTCGTCGTGCAGTTTGTGCCTCTGCTGCTTCTGCTGTTAGGAATCGCTCCTCGAAAGACGAGCGAGAGCGTCCTTCCGGGTGCATTGCACTGAGTCGAGTGCTCGCTCGGGACTTTGCTCTCGGGGCCAAGGCAAGAGGGCGTGCTTGCCCGCAGAACTGAGAACACGCTGTTGGGCAGAGCTGCAACTGACCGCTGGAGTTCAGCTCTCGCCGGACGGCAGAAGGCGAAGAACGAAGCCGCTTGCGAGCGGCGCAGTGCAGCGAAGAGCTCTCCCAATTCGCCGCTAGCTCCACGGTCCTCCTCAGCTGCGAGTAGCAGCGCTCGCAGTACACAGAGCTTCGCAAGGCCCGAAGAGCCGGAGGGAAGTATCGCACACGCAAATGTGCCAGGACAGAGACGTGTTCTACGTTGTCCCCTCTCGTCGTGCAGTTTGTGCCTCTGCTGCTTCTGCTGTTAGGAATCGCTCCTCGAAAGACGAGCGAGAGCGTCCTTCCGGGTGCATTGCACTGAGTCGAGTGCTCGCTCGGGACTTTGCTCTCGGGGCCAAGGCAAGAGGGCGTGCTTGCCCGCAGAACTGAGAACACGCTGTTGGGCAGAGCTGCAACTGACCGCTGGAGTTCAGCTCTCGCCGGACGGCAGAAGGCGAAGAACGAAGCCGCTTGCGAGCGGCGCAGTGCAGCGAAGAGCTCTCCCAATTCGCCGCTAGCTCCACGGTCCTTCTCAGCTGCGAGTAGCAGCGCTCGCAGTACACAGAGCTTCGCAAGGCCCGAAGAGCCGGAGGGAAGTATCGCACACGCAAATGTGCCAGGACAGAGACGTGTTCTACGTTGTCCCCTCTCGTCGTGCAGTTTGTGCCTCTGCTGCTTCTGCTGTTAGGAATCGCTCCTCGAAAGACGAGCGAGAGCGTCCTTCCGGGTGCATTGCACTGAGTCGAGTGCTCGCTCGGGACTTTGCACTCGGGGCCAAGGCAAGAGGGCGTGCTTGCCCGCAGAACTGAGAACACGCTGTTGGGCAGAGCTGCAACTGACCGCTGGAGTTCAGCTCTCGCCGGACGGCAGAAGGCGAAGAACGAAGCCGCTTGCGAGCGGCGCAGTGCAGCGAAGAGCTCTCCCAATTCGCCGCTAGCTCCACGGTCCTTCTCAGCTGCGAGTAGCAGCGCTCGCAGTACACAGAGCTTCGCAAGGCCCGAAGAGCCGGAGGGAAGTATCGCACACGCAAATGTGCCAGGACAGAGACGTGTTCTACGTTGTCCCCTCTCGTCGTGCAGTTTGTGCCTCTGCTGCTTCTGCTGTTAGGAATCGCTCCTCGAAAGACGAGCGAGAGCGTCCTTCCGGGTGCATTGCACTGAGTCGAGTGCTCGCTCGGGACTTTGCACTCGGGGCCAAGGCAAGAGGGCGTGCTTGCCCGCAGAACTGAGAACACGCTGTTGGGCAGACCTGCAACTGACCGCTGGAGTTCAGCTCTCGCCGGACGGCAGAAGGCGAAGAACGAAGCCGCTTGCGAGCGGCGCAGTGCAGCGAAGAGCTCTCCCAATTCGCCGCTAGCTCCACGGTCCTCCTCAGCTGCGAGTAGCAGCGCTCGCAGTACACAGAGCTTCGCAAGGCCCGAAGAGCCGGAGGGAAGTATCGCACACGAAAATGTGCCAGGACAGAGACGTGTTCTACGTTGTCCCCTCTCGTCGTGCAGTTTGTGCCTCTGCTGCTTCTGCTGTTAGGAATCGCTCCTCGAAAGACGAGCGAGAGCGTCCTTCCGGGTGCATTGCACTGAGTCGAGTGCTCGCTCGGGACTTTGCTCTCGGGGCCAAGGCAAGAGGGCGTGCTTGCCCGCAGAACTGAGAACACGCTGTTGGGCAGAGCTGCAACTGACCGCTGGAGTTCAGCTCTCGCCGGACGGCAGAAGGCGAAGAACGAAGCCGCTTGCGAGCGGCGCAGTGCAGCGAAGAGCTCTCCCAATTCGCCGCTAGCTCCACGGTCCTCCTCAGCTGCGAGTAGCAGCGCTCGCAGTACACAGAGCTTCGCAAGGCCCGAAGAGCCGGAGGGAAGTTTCGCACACGCAAATGTGCCAGGACAGAGACGTGTTCTACGTTGTCCCCTCTCGTCGTGCAGTTTGTGCCTCTGCTGCTTCTGCTGTTAGGAATCGCTCCTCGAAAGACGAGCGAGAGCGTCCTTCCGGGTGCATTGCACTGAGTCGAGTGCTCGCTCGGGACTTTGCACTCGGGGCCAAGGCAAGAGGGCGTGCTTGCCCGCAGAACTGAGAACACGCTGTTGGGCAGAGCTGCAACTGACCGCTGGAGTTCAGCTCTCGCCGGACGGCAGAAGGCGAAGAACGAAGCCGCTTGCGAGCGGCGCAGTGCAGCGAAGAGCTCTCCCAATTCGCCGCTAGCTCCACGGTCCTTCTCAGCTGCGAGTAGCAGCGCTCGCAGTACACAGAGCTTCGCAAGGCCCGAAGAGCCGGAGGGAAGTATCGCACACGCAAATGTGCCAGGACAGAGACGTGTTCTACGTTGTCCCCTCTCGTCGTGCAGTTTGTGCCTCTGCTGCTTCTGCTGTTAGGAATCGCTCCTCGAAAGACGAGCGAGAGCGTCCTTCCGGGTGCATTGCACTGAGTCGAGTGCTCGCTCGGGACTTTGCACTCGGGGCCAAGGCAAGAGGGCGTGCTTGCCCGCAGAACTGAGAACACGCTGTTGGGCAGAGCTGCAACTGACCGCTGGAGTTCAGCTCTCGCCGGACGGCAGAAGGCGAAGAACGAAGCCGCTTGCGAGCGGCGCAGTGCAGCGAAGGGCTCTCCGAATTCGCCGCTAGCTCCACGGTCCTTCTCAGCTGCGAGTAGCAGCGCTCGCAGTACACAGAGCTTCGCAAGGCCCGAAGAGCCGGAGGGAAGTATCGCACACGCAAATGTGCCAGGACAGAGACGTGTTCTACGTTGTCCCCTCTCGTCGTGCAGTTTGTGCCTCTGCTGCTTCTGCTGTTAGGAATCGCTCCTCGAAAGACGAGCGAGAGCGTCCTTCCGGGTGCATTGCACTGAGTCGAGTGCTCGCTCGGGACTTTGCACTCGGGGCCAAGGCAAGAGGGCGTGCTTGCCCGCAGAACTGAGAACACGCTGTTGGGCAGAGCTGCAACTGACCGCTGGAGTTCAGCTCTCGCCGGACGGCAGAAGGCGAAGAACGAAGCCGCTTGCGAGCGGCGCAGTGCAGCGAAGGGCTCTCCGAATTCGCCGCTAGCTCCACGGTCCTTCTCAGCTGCGAGTAGCAGCGCTCGCAGTACACAGAGCTTCGCAAGGCCCGAAGAGCCGGAGGGAAGTATCGCACACGCAAATGTGCCAGGACAGAGACGTGTTCTACGTTGTCCCCTCTCGTCGTGCAGTTTGTGCCTCTGCTGCTTCTGCTGTTAGGAATCGCTCCTCGAAAGACGAGCGAGAGCGTCCTTCCGGGTGCATTGCACTGAGTCGAGTGCTCGCTCGGGACTTTGCACTCGGGGCCAAGGCAAGAGGGCGTGCTTGCCCGCAGAACTGAGAACACGCTGTTGGGCAGAGCTGCAACTGACCGCTGGAGTTCAGCTCTCGCCGGACGGCAGAAGGCGAAGAACGAAGCCGCTTGCGAGCGGCGCAGTGCAGCGAAGGGCTCTCCGAATTCGCCGCTAGCTCCACGGTCCTTCTCAGCTGCGAGTAGCAGCGCTCGCAGTACACAGAGCTTCGCAGGGCCCGAAGAGCCGGAGGGAAGTATCGCACACGCAAATGTGCCAGGACAGAGACGTGTTCTACGTTGTCCCCTCTCGTCGTGCAGTTTGTGCCTCTGCTGCTTCTGCTGTTAGGAATCGCTCCTCGAAAGACGAGCGAGAGCGTCCTTCCGGGTGCATTGCACTGAGTCGAGTGCTCGCTCGGGACTTTGCACTCGGGGCCAAGGCAAGAGGGCGTGCTTGCCCGCAGAACTGAGAACACGCTGTTGGGCAGACCTGCAACTGACCGCTGGAGTTCAGCTCTCGCTGGACGGCAGAAGGCGAAGAACGAAGCCGCTTGCGAGCGGCGCAGTGCAGCGAAGAGCTCTCCCAATTCGCCGCTAGCTCCACGGTCCTCCTCAGCTGCGAGTAGCAGCGCTCGCAGTACACAGAGCTTCGCAAGGCCCGAAGAGCCGGAGGGAAGTATCGCACACGCAAATGTGCCAGGACAGAGACGTGTTCTACGTTGTCCCCTCTCGTCGTGCAGTTTGTGCCTCTGCTGCTTCTGCTGTTAGGAATCGCTCCTCGAAAGACGAGCGAGAGCGTCCTTCCGGGTGCATTGCACTGAGTCGAGTGCTCGCTCGGGACTTTGCTCTCGGGGCCAAGGCAAGAGGGCGTGCTTGCCCGCAGAACTGAGAACACGCTGTTGGGCAGAGCTGCAACTGACCGCTGGAGTTCAGCTCTCGCCGGACGGCAGAAGGCGAAGAACGAAGCCGCTTGCGAGCGGCGCAGTGCAGCGAAGAGCTCTCCCAATTCGCCGCTAGCTCCACGGTCCTTCTCAGCTGCGAGTAGCAGCGCTCGCAGTACACAGAGCTTCGCAAGGCCCGAAGAGCCGGAGGGAAGTATCGCACACGCAAATGTGCCAGGACAGAGACGTGTTCTACGTTGTCCCCTCTCGTCGTGCAGTTTGTGCCTCTGCTGCTTCTGCTGTTAGGAATCGCTCCTCGAAAGACGAGCGAGAGCGTCCTTCCGGGTGCATTGCACTGAGTCGAGTGCTCGCTCGGGACTTTGCTCTCGGGGCCAAGGCAAGAGGGCGTGCTTGCCCGCAGAACTGAGTCACGCTGTTGGGCAGAGCTGCAACTGACCGCTGGAGTTCAGCTCTCGCCGGACGGCAGAAGGCGAAGAACGAAGCCGCTTGCGAGCGGCGCAGTGCAGCGAAGAGCTCTCCCAATTCGCCGCTAGCTCCACGGTCCTTCTCAGCTGCGAGTAGCAGCGCTCGCAGTACACAGAGCTTCGCAAGGCCCGAAGAGCCGGAGGGAAGTATCGCACACGCAAATGTGCCAGGACAGAGACGTGTTCTACGTTGTCCCCTCTCGTCGTGCAGTTTGTGCCTCTGCTGCTTCTGCTGTTAGGAATCGCTCCTCGAAAGACGAGCGAGAGCGTCCTTCCGGGTGCATTGCACTGAGTCGAGTGCTCGCTCGGGACTTTGCACTCGGGGCCAAGGCAAGAGGGCGTGCTTGCCCGCAGAACTGAGAACACGCTGTTGGGCAGAGCTGCAACTGACCGCTGGAGTTCAGCTCTCGCCGGACGGCAGAAGGCGAAGAACGAAGCCGCTTGCGAGCGGCGCAGTGCAGCGAAGAGCTCTCCCAATTCGCCGCTAGCTCCACGGTCCTTCTCAGCTGCGAGTAGCAGCGCTCGCAGTACACAGAGCTTCGCAAGGCCCGAAGAGCCGGAGGGAAGTTTCGCACACGAAAATGTGCCAGGACAGAGACGTGTTCTACGTTGTCCCCTCTCGTCGTGCAGTTTGTGCCTCTGCTGCTTCTGCTGTTAGGAATCGCTCCTCGAAAGACGAGCGAGAGCGTCCTTCCGGGTGCATTGCACTGAGTCGAGTGCTCGCTCGGGACTTTGCACTCGGGGCCAAGGCAAGAGGGCGTGCTTGCCCGCAGAACTGAGAACACGCTGTTGGGCAGAGCTGCAACTGACCGCTGGAGTTCAGCTCTCGCCGGACGGCAGAAGGCGAAGAACGAAGCCGCTTGCGAGCGGCGCAGTGCAGCGAAGGGCTCTCCCGAATTCGCCGCTAGCTCCACGGTCCTTCTCAGCTGCGAGTAGCAGCGCTCGCAGTACACAGAGCTTCGCAAGGCCCGAAGAGCCGGAGGGAAGTATCGCACACGCAAATGTGCCAGGACAGAGACGTGTTCTACGTTGTCCCCTCTCGTCGTGCAGTTTGTGCCTCTGCTGCTTCTGCTGTTAGGAATCGCTCCTCGAAAGACGAGCGAGAGCGTCCTTCCGGGTGCATTGCACTGAGTCGAGTGCTCGCTCGGGACTTTGCACTCGGGGCCAAGGCAAGAGGGCGTGCTTGCCCGCAGAACTGAGAACACGCTGTTGGGCAGAGCTGCAACTGACCGCTGGAGTTCAGCTCTCGCCGGACGGCAGAAGGCGAAGAACGAAGCCGCTTGCGAGCGGCGCAGTGCAGCGAAGGGCTCTCCGAGTTCGCCGCTAGCTCCACGGTCCTTCTCAGCTGCGAGTAGCAGCGCTCGCAGTACACAGAGCTTCGCAAGGCCCGAAGAGCCGGAGGGAAGTATCGCACACGCAAATGTGCCAGGACAGAGACGTGTTCTACGTTGTCCCCTCTCGTCGTGCAGTTTGTGCCTCTGCTGCTTCTGCTGTTAGGAATCGCTCCTCGAAAGACGAGCGAGAGCGTCCTTCCGGGTGCATTGCACTGAGTCGAGTGCTCGCTCGGGACTTTGCACTCGGGGCCAAGGCAAGAGGGCGTGCTTGCCCGCAGAACTGAGAACACGCTGTTGGGCAGAGCTGCAACTGACCGCTGGAGTTCAGCTCTCGCCGGACGGCAGAAGGCGAAGAACGAAGCCGCTTGCGAGCGGCGCAGTGCAGCGAAGAGCTCTCCCAATTCGCCGCTAGCTCCACGGTCCTCCTCAGCTGCGAGTAGCAGCGCTCGCAGTACACAGAGCTTCGCAAGGCCCGAAGAGCCGGAGGGAAGTATCGCACACGCAAATGTGCCAGGACAGAGACGTGTTCTACGTTGTCCCCTCTCGTCGTGCAGTTTGTGCCTCTGCTGCTTCTGCTGTTAGGAATCGCTCCTCGAAAGACGAGCGAGAGCGTCCTTCCGGGTGCATTGCACTGAGTCGAGTGCTCGCTCGGGACTTTGCTCTCGGGGCCAAGGCAAGAGGGCGTGCTTGCCCGCAGAACTGAGAACACGCTGTTGGGCAGAGCTGCAACTGACCGCTGGAGTTCAGCTCTCGCCGGACGGCAGAAGGCGAAGAACGAAGCCGCTTGCGAGCGGCGCAGTGCAGCGAAGAGCTCTCCCAATTCGCCGCTAGCTCCACGGTCCTTCTCAGCTGCGAGTAGCAGCGCTCGCAGTACACAGAGCTTCGCAAGGCCCGAAGAGCCGGAGGGAAGTATCGCACACGCAAATGTGCCAGGACAGAGACGTGTTCTACGTTGTCCCCTCTCGTCGTGCAGTTTGTGCCTCTGCTGCTTCTGCTGTTAGGAATCGCTCCTCGAAAGACGAGCGAGAGCGTCCTTCCGGGTGCATTGCACTGAGTCGAGTGCTCGCTCGGGACTTTGCTCTCGGGGCCAAGGCAAGAGGGCGTGCTTGCCCGCAGAACTGAGAACACGCTGTTGGGCAGAGCTGCAACTGACCGCTGGAGTTCAGCTCTCGCCGGACGGCAGAAGGCGAAGAACGAAGCCGCTTGCGAGCGGCGCAGTGCAGCGAAGAGCTCTCCCAATTCGCCGCTAGCTCCACGGTCCTTCTCAGCTGCGAGTAGCAGCGCTCGCAGTACACAGAGCTTCGCAAGGCCCGAAGAGCCGGAGGGAAGTATCGCACACGCAAATGTGCCAGGACAGAGACGTGTTCTACGTTGTCCCCTCTCGTCGTGCAGTTTGTGCCTCTGCTGCTTCTGCTGTTAGGAATCGCTCCTCGAAAGACGAGCGAGAGCGTCCTTCCGGGTGCATTGCACTGAGTCGAGTGCTCGCTCGGGACTTTGCTCTCGGGGCCAAGGCAAGAGGGCGTGCTTGCCCGCAGAACTGAGAACACGCTGTTGGGCAGAGCTGCAACTGACCGCTGGAGTTCAGCTCTCGCCGGACGGCAGAAGGCGAAGAACGAAGCCGCTTGCGAGCGGCGCAGTGCAGCGAAGAGCTCTCCCAATTCGCCGCTAGCTCCACGGTCCTTCTCAGCTGCGAGTAGCAGCGCTCGCAGTACACAGAGCTTCGCAAGGCCCGAAGAGCCGGAGGGAAGTATCGCACACGCAAATGTGCCAGGACAGAGACGTGTTCTACGTTGTCCCCTCTCGTCGTGCAGTTTGTGCCTCTGCTGCTTCTGCTGTTAGGAATCGCTCCTCGAAAGACGAGCGAGAGCGTCCTTCCGGGTGCATTGCACTGAGTCGAGTGCTCGCTCGGGACTTTGCACTCGGGGCCAAGGCAAGAGGGCGTGCTTGCCCGCAGAACTGAGAACACGCTGTTGGGCAGACCTGCAACTGACCGCTGGAGTTCAGCTCTCGCCGGACGGCAGAAGGCGAAGAACGAAGCCGCTTGCGAGCGGCGCAGTGCAGCGAAGAGCTCTCCCAATTCGCCGCTAGCTCCACGGTCCTTCTCAGCTGCGAGTAGCAGCGCTCGCAGTACACAGAGCTTCGCAAGGCCCGAAGAGCCGGAGGAAGTTTCGCACACGAAAATGTGCCAGGACAGAGACGTGTTCTACGTTGTCCCCTCTCGTCGTGCAGTTTGTGCCTCTGCTGCTTCTGCTGTTAGGAATCGCTCCTCGAAAGACGAGCGAGAGCGTCCTTCCGGGTGCATTGCACTGAGTCGAGTGCTCGCTCGGGACTTTGCACTCGGGGCCAAGGCAAGAGGGCGTGCTTGCCCGCAGAACTGAGAACACGCTGTTGGGCAGAGCTGCAACTGACCGCTGGAGTTCAGCTCTCGCCGGACGGCAGAAGGCGAAGAACGAAGCCGCTTGCGAGCGGCGCAGTGCAGCGAAGGGCTCTCCGAATTCGCCGCTAGCTCCACGGTCCTTCTCAGCTGCGAGTAGCAGCGCTCGCAGTACACAGAGCTTCGCAAGGCCCGAAGAGCCGGAGGGAAGTATCGCACACGCAAATGTGCCAGGACAGAGACGTGTTCTACGTTGTCCCCTCTCGTCGTGCAGTTTGTGCCTCTGCTGCTTCTGCTGTTAGGGAATCGCTCCTCGAAAGACGAGCGAGAGCGTCCTTCCGGGTGCATTGCACTGAGTCGAGTGCTCGCTCGGGACTTTGCACTCGGGGCCAAGGCAAGAGGGCGTGCTTGCCCGCAGAACTGAGAACACGCTGTTGGGCAGAGCTGCAACTGACCGCTGGAGTTCAGCTCTCGCCGGACGGCAGAAGGCGAAGAACGAAGCCGCTTGCGAGCGGCGCAGTGCAGCGAAGAGCTCTCCCAATTCGCCGCTAGCTCCACGGTCCTTCTCAGCTGCGAGTAGCAGCGCTCGCAGTACACAGAGCTTCGCAAGGCCCGAAGAGCCGGAGGGAAGTATCGCACACGCAAATGTGCCAGGACAGAGACGTGTTCTACGTTGTCCCCTCTCGTCGTGCAGTTTGTGCCTCTGCTGCTTCTGCTGTTAGGAATCGCTCCTCGAAAGACGAGCGAGAGCGTCCTTCCGGGTGCATTGCACTGAGTCGAGTGCTCGCTCGGGACTTTGCACTCGGGGCCAAGGCAAGAGGGCGTGCTTGCCCGCAGAACTGAGAACACGCTGTTGGGCAGAGCTGCAACTGACCGCTGGAGTTCAGCTCTCGCCGGACGGCAGAAGGCGAAGAACGAAGCCGCTTGCGAGCGGCGCAGTGCAGCGAAGAGCTCTCCGAATTCGCCGCTAGCTCCACGGTCCTCCTCAGCTGCGAGTAGCAGCGCTCGCAGTACACAGAGCTTCGCAAGGCCCGAAGAGCCGGAGGGAAGTATCGCACACGCAAATGTGCCAGGACAGAGACGTGTTCTACGTTGTCCCCTCTCGTCGTGCAGTTTGTGCCTCTGCTGCTTCTGCTGTTAGGAATCGCTCCTCGAAAGACGAGCGAGAGCGTCCTTCCGGGTGCATTGCACTGAGTCGAGTGCTCGCTCGGGACTTTGCTCTCGGGGCCAAGGCAAGAGGGCGTGCTTGCCCGCAGAACTGAGAACACGCTGTTGGGCAGAGCTGCAACTGACCGCTGGAGTTCAGCTCTCGCCGGACGGCAGAAGGCGAAGAACGAAGCCGCTTGCGAGCGGCGCAGTGCAGCGAAGAGCTCTCCCAATTCGCCGCTAGCTCCACGGTCCTTCTCAGCTGCGAGTAGCAGCGCTCGCAGTACACAGAGCTTCGCAAGGCCCGAAGAGCCGGAGGGAAGTATCGCACACGCAAATGTGCCAGGACAGAGACGTGTTCTACGTTGTCCCTTCTCGTCATGCAGTTTGTGCCTCTGCTGCTTCTGCTGTTAGGAATCGCTCCTCGAAAGACGAGCGAGAGCGTCCTTCCGGGTGCATTGCACTGAGTCGAGTGCTCGCTCGGGACTTTGCTCTCGGGGCCAAGGCAAGAGGGCGTGCTTGCCCGCAGAACTGAGAACACGCTGTTGGGCAGAGCTGCAACTGACCGCTGGAGTTCAGCTCTCGCCGGACGGCAGAAGGCGAAGAACGAAGCCGCTTGCGAGCGGCGCAGTGCAGCGAAGAGCTCTCCCAATTCGCCGCTAGCTCCACGGTCCTTCTCAGCTGCGAGTAGCAGCGCTCGCAGTACACAGAGCTTCGCAAGGCCCGAAGAGCCGGAGGGAAGTATCGCACACGCAAATGTGCCAGGACAGAGACGTGTTCTACGTTGTCCCCTCTCGTCGTGCAGTTTGTGCCTCTGCTGCTTCTGCTGTTAGGAATCGCTCCTCGAAAGACGAGCGAGAGCGTCCTTCCGGGTGCATTGCACTGAGTCGAGTGCTCGCTCGGGACTTTGCTCTCGGGGCCAAGGCAAGAGGGCGTGCTTGCCCGCAGAACTGAGAACACGCTGTTGGGCAGAGCTGCAACTGACCGCTGGAGTTCAGCTCTCGCCGGACGGCAGAAGGCGAAGAACGAAGCCGCTTGCGAGCGGCGCAGTGCAGCGAAGAGCTCTCCCAATTCGCCGCTAGCTCCACGGTCCTCCTCAGCTGCGAGTAGCAGCGCTCGCAGTACACAGAGCTTCGCAAGGCCCGAAGAGCCGGAGGGTAGTTTCGCACACGAAAATGGGCCAGGACAGAGACGTGTTCTACGTTGTCCCTTCTCGTCGTGCAGTTTGTGCCTCTGCTGCTTCTGCTGTTAGGAATCGCTCCTCGAAAGACGAGCGAGAGCGTCCTTCCGGGTGCATTGCACTGAGTCGAGTGCTCGCTCGGGACTTTGCTCTCGGGGCCAAGGCAAGAGGGCGTGCTTGCCCGCAGAACTGAGAACACGCTGTTGGGCAGAGCTGCAACTGACCGCTGGAGTTCAGCTCTCGCCGGACGGCAGAAGGCGAAGAACGAAGCCGCTTGCGAGCGGCGCAGTGCAGCGAAGAGCTCTCCCAATTCGCCGCTAGCTCCACGGTCCTTCTCAGCTGCGAGTAGCAGCGCTCGCAGTACACAGAGCTTCGCAAGGCCCGAAGAGCCGGAGGGAAGTTTCGCACACGCAAATGTGCCAGGACAGAGACGTGTTCTACGTTGTCCCCTCTCGTCGTGCAGTTTGTGCCTCTGCTGCTTGTGCTGTTAGGAGTCGCTCCTCGAAAGACGAGCGAGAGCGTCCTTCCGGGTGCATTGCACTGAGTCGAGTGCTCGCTCGGGACTTTGCTCTCGGGGCCAAGGCAAGAGGGCGTGCTTGCCCGCAGAACTGAGAACACGCTGTTGGGCAGAGCTGCAACTGACCGCTGGAGTTCAGCTCTCGCCGGACGGCAGAAGGCGAAGAACGAAGCCGCTTGCGAGCGGCGCAGTGCAGCGAAGAGCTCTCCCAATTCGCCGCTAGCTCCACGGTCCTCCTCAGCTGCGAGTAGCAGCGCTCGCAGTACACAGAGCTTCGCAAGGCCCGAAGAGCCGGAGGGAAGTATCGCACACGCAAATGTGCCAGGACAGAGACGTGTTCTACGTTGTCCCCTCTCGTCGTGCAGTTTGTGCCTCTGCTGCTTCTGCTGTTAGGAATCGCTCCTCGAAAGACGAGCGAGAGCGTCCTTCCGGGTGCATTGCACTGAGTCGAGTGCTCGCTCGGGACTTTGCTCTCGGGGCCAAGGCAAGAGGGCGTGCTTGCCCGCAGAACTGAGAACACGCTGTTGGGCAGAGCTGCAACTGACCGCTGGAGTTCAGCTCTCGCCGGACGGCAGAAGGCGAAGAACGAAGCCGCTTGCGAGCGGCGCAGTGCAGCGAAGAGCTCTCCCAATTCGCCGCTAGCTCCACGGTCCTCCTCAGCTGCGAGTAGCAGCGCTCGCAGTACACAGAGCTTCGCAAGGCCCGAAGAGCCGGAGGGAAGTTTCGCACACGCAAATGTGCCAGGACAGAGACGTGTTCTACGTTGTCCCCTCTCGTCGTGCAGTTTGTGCCTCTGCTGCTTCTGCTGTTAGGAATCGCTCCTCGAAAGACGAGCGAGAGCGTCCTTCCGGGTGCATTGCACTGAGTCGAGTGCTCGCTCGGGACTTTGCTCTCGGGGCCAAGGCAAGAGGGCGTGCTTGCCCGCAGAACTGAGAACACGCTGTTGGGCAGAGCTGCAACTGACCGCTGGAGTTCAGCTCTCGCCGGACGGCAGAAGGCGAAGAACGAAGCCGCTTGCGAGCGGCGCAGTGCAGCGAAGAGCTCTCCGAATTCGCCGCTAGCTCCACGGTCCTCCTCAGCTGCGAGTAGCAGCGCTCGCAGTACACAGAGCTTCGCAAGGCCCGAAGAGCCGGAGGGAAGTTTCGCACACGAAAATGTGCCAGGACAGAGACGTGTTCTACGTTGTCCCCTCTCGTCGTGCAGTTTGTGCCTCTGCTGCTTCTGCTGTTAGGAATCGCTCCTCGAAAGACGAGCGAGAGCGTCCTTCCGGGTGCATTGCACTGAGTCGAGTGCTCGCTCGGGACTTTGCTCTCGGGGCCAAGGCAAGAGGGCGTGCTTGCCCGCAGAACTGAGAACACGCTGTTGGGCAGAGCTGCAACTGACCGCTGGAGTTCAGCTCTCGCCGGACGGCAGAAGGCGAAGAACGAAGCCGCTTGCGAGCGGCGCAGTGCAGCGAAGAGCTCTCCGAATTCGCCGCTAGCTCCACGGTCCTCCTCAGCTGCGAGTAGCAGCGCTCGCAGTACACAGAGCTTCGCAAGGCCCGAAGAGCCGGAGGGAAGTTTCGCACACGCAAATGTGCCAGGACAGAGACGTGTTCTACGTTGTCCCTCTCGTCGTGCAGTTTGTGCCTCTGCTGCTTCTGCTGTTAGGAATCGCTCCTCGAAAGACGAGCGAGAGCGTCCTTCCGGGTGCATTGCACTGAGTCGAGTGCTCGCTCGGGACTTTGCTCTCGGGGCCAAGGCAAGAGGGCGTGCTTGCCCGCAGAACTGAGAACACGCTGTTGGGCAGAGCTGCAACTGACCGCTGGAGTTCAGCTCTCGCCGGACGGCAGAAGGCGAAGAACGAAGCCGCTTGCGAGCGGCGCAGTGCAGCGAAGAGCTCTCCGAATTCGCCGCTAGCTCCACGGTCCTCCTCAGCTGCGAGTAGCAGCGCTCGCAGTACACAGAGCTTCGCAAGGCCCGAAGAGCCGGAGGGAAGTTTCGCACACGCAAATGTGCCAGGACAGAGACGTGTTCTACGTTGTCCCCTCTCGTCGTGCAGTTTGTGCCTCTGCTGCTTCTGCTGTTAGGAATCGCTCCTCGAAAGACGAGCGAGAGCGTCCTTCCGGGTGCATTGCACTGAGTCGAGTGCTCGCTCGGGACTTTGCACTCGGGGCCAAGGCAAGAGGGCGTGCTTGCCCGCAGAACTGAGAACACGCTGTTGGGCAGAGCTGCAACTGACCGCTGGAGTTCAGCTCTCGCCGGACGGCAGAAGGCGAAGAACGAAGCCGCTTGCGAGCGGCGCAGTGCAGCGAAGAGCTCTCCCAATTCGCCGCTAGCTCCACGGTCCTTCTCAGCTGCGAGTAGCAGCGCTCGCAGTACACAGAGCTTCGCAAGGCCCGAAGAGCCGGAGGGAAGTATCGCACACGCAAATGTGCCAGGACAGAGACGTGTTCTACGTTGTCCCCTCTCGTCGTGCAGTTTGTGCCTCTGCTGCTTCTGCTGTTAGGAATCGCTCCTCGAAAGACGAGCGAGAGCGTCCTTCCGGGTGCATTGCACTGAGTCGAGTGCTCGCTCGGGACTTTGCACTCGGGGCCAAGGCAAGAGGGCGTGCTTGCCCGCAGAACTGAGAACACGCTGTTGGGCAGAGCTGCAACTGACCGCTGGAGTTCAGCTCTCGCCGGACGGCAGAAGGCGAAGAACGAAGCCGCTTGCGAGCGGCGCAGTGCAGCGAAGGGCTCTCCGAATTCGCCGCTAGCTCCACGGTCCTTCTCAGCTGCGAGTAGCAGCGCTCGCAGTACACAGAGCTTCGCAAGGCCCGAAGAGCCGGAGGGAAGTATCGCACACGCAAATGTGCCAGGACAGAGACGTGTTCTACGTTGTCCCCTCTCGTCGTGCAGTTTGTGCCTCTGCTGCTTCTGCTGTTAGGAATCGCTCCTCGAAAGACGAGCGAGAGCGTCCTTCCGGGTGCATTGCACTGAGTCGAGTGCTCGCTCGGGACTTTGCTCTCGGGGCCAAGGCAAGAGGGCGTGCTTGCCCGCAGAACTGAGAACACGCTGTTGGGCAGAGCTGCAACTGACCGCTGGAGTTCAGCTCTCGCCGGACGGCAGAAGGCGAAGAACGAAGCCGCTTGCGAGCGGCGCAGTGCAGCGAAGGGCTCTCCGAATTCGCCGCTAGCTCCACGGTCCTTCTCAGCTGCGAGTAGCAGCGCTCGCAGTACACAGAGCTTCGCAGGGCCCGAAGAGCCGGAGGGAAGTATCGCACACGCAAATGTGCCAGGACAGAGACGTGTTCTACGTTGTCCCCTCTCGTCGTGCAGTTTGTGCCTCTGCTGCTTCTGCTGTTAGGAATCGCTCCTCGAAAGACGAGCGAGAGCGTCCTTCCGGGTGCATTGCACTGAGTCGAGTGCTCGCTCGGGACTTTGCTCTCGGGGCCAAGGCAAGAGGGCGTGCTTGCCCGCAGAACTGAGAACACGCTGTTGGGCAGAGCTGCAACTGACCGCTGGAGTTCAGCTCTCGCCGGACGGCAGAAGGCGAAGAACGAAGCCGCTTGCGAGCGGCGCAGTGCAGCGAAGAGCTCTCCGAATTCGCCGCTAGCTCCACGGTCCTCCTCAGCTGCGAGTAGCAGCGCTCGCAGTACACAGAGCTTCGCAAGGCCCGAAGAGCCGGAGGGAAGTTTCGCACACGAAAATGTGCCAGGACAGAGACGTGTTCTACGTTGTCCCCTCTCGTCGTGCAGTTTGTGCCTCTGCTGCTTCTGCTGTTAGGAATCGCTCCTCGAAAGACGAGCGAGAGCGTCCTTCCGGGTGCATTGCACTGAGTCGAGTGCTCGCTCGGGACTTTGCTCTCGGGGCCAAGGCAAGAGGGCGTGCTTGCCCGCAGAACTGAGAACACGCTGTTGGGCAGAGCTGCAACTGACCGCTGGAGTTCAGCTCTCGCCGGACGGCAGAAGGCGAAGAACGAAGCCGCTTGCGAGCGGCGCAGTGCAGCGAAGAGCTCTCCGAATTCGCCGCTAGCTCCACGGTCCTCCTCAGCTGCGAGTAGCAGCGCTCGCAGTACACAGAGCTTCGCAAGGCCCGAAGAGCCGGAGGGAAGTTTCGCACACGCAAATGTGCCAGGACAGAGACGTGTTCTACGTTGTCCCCTCTCGTCGTGCAGTTTGTGCCTCTGCTGCTTCTGCTGTTAGGAATCGCTCCTCGAAAGACGAGCGAGAGCGTCCTTCCGGGTGCATTGCACTGAGTCGAGTGCTCGCTCGGGACTTTGCTCTCGGGGCCAAGGCAAGAGGGCGTGCTTGCCCGCAGAACTGAGAACACGCTGTTGGGCAGAGCTGCAACTGACCGCTGGAGTTCAGCTCTCGCCGGACGGCAGAAGGCGAAGAACGAAGCCGCTTGCGAGCGGCGCAGTGCAGCGAAGAGCTCTCCGAATTCGCCGCTAGCTCCACGGTCCTCCTCAGCTGCGAGTAGCAGCGCTCGCAGTACACAGAGCTTCGCAAGGCCCGAAGAGCCGGAGGGAAGTTTCGCACACGCAAATGTGCCAGGACAGAGACGTGTTCTACGTTGTCCCCTCTCGTCGTGCAGTTTGTGCCTCTGCTGCTTCTGCTGTTAGGAATCGCTCCTCGAAAGACGAGCGAGAGCGTCCTTCCGGGTGCATTGCACTGAGTCGAGTGCTCGCTCGGGACTTTGCACTCGGGGCCAAGGCAAGAGGGCGTGCTTGCCCGCAGAACTGAGAACACGCTGTTGGGCAGAGCTGCAACTGACCGCTGGAGTTCAGCTCTCGCCGGACGGCAGAAGGCGAAGAACGAAGCCGCTTGCGAGCGGCGCAGTGCAGCGAAGAGCTCTCCGAATTCGCCGCTAGCTCCACGGTCCTTCTCAGCTGCGAGTAGCAGCGCTCGCAGTACACAGAGCTTCGCAAGGCCCGAAGAGCCGGAGGGAAGTATCGCACACGCAAATGTGCCAGGACAGAGACGTGTTCTACGTTGTCCCCTCTCGTCGTGCAGTTTGTGCCTCTGCTGCTTCTGCTGTTAGGAATCGCTCCTCGAAAGACGAGCGAGAGCGTCCTTCCGGGTGCATTGCACTGAGTCGAGTGCTCGCTCGGGACTTTGCACTCGGGGCCAAGGCAAGAGGGCGTGCTTGCCCGCAGAACTGAGAACACGCTGTTGGGCAGAGCTGCAACTGACCGCTGGAGTTCAGCTCTCGCCGGACGGCAGAAGGCGAAGAACGAAGCCGCTTGCGAGCGGCGCAGTGCAGCGAAGAGCTCTCCGAATTCGCCGCTAGCTCCACGGTCCTTCTCAGCTGCGAGTAGCAGCGCTCGCAGTACACAGAGCTTCGCAAGGCCCGAAGAGCCGGAGGGAAGTATCGCACACGCAAATGTGCCAGGACAGAGACGTGTTCTACGTTGTCCCCTCTCGTCGTGCAGTTTGTGCCTCTGCTGCTTCTGCTGTTAGGAATCGCTCCTCGAAAGACGAGCGAGAGCGTCCTTCCGGGTGCATTGCACTGAGTCGAGTGCTCGCTCGGGACTTTGCACTCGGGGCCAAGGCAAGAGGGCGTGCTTGCCCGCAGAACTGAGAACACGCTGTTGGGCAGAGCTGCAACTGACCGCTGGAGTTCAGCTCTCGCCGGACGGCAGAAGGCGAAGAACGAAGCCGCTTGCGAGCGGCGCAGTGCAGCGAAGGGCTCTCCGAATTCGCCGCTAGCTCCACGGTCCTTCTCAGCTGCGAGTAGCAGCGCTCGCAGTACACAGAGCTTCGCAGGGCCCGAAGAGCCGGAGGGAAGTATCGCACACGCAAATGTGCCAGGGACAGAGACGTGTTCTACGTTGTCCCCTCTCGTCGTGCAGTTTGTGCCTCTGCTGCTTCTGCTGTTAGGAATCGCTCCTCGAAAGACGAGCGAGAGCGTCCTTCCGGGTGCATTGCACTGAGTCGAGTGCTCGCTCGGGACTTTGCTCTCGGGGCCAAGGCAAGAGGGCGTGCTTGCCCGCAGAACTGAGAACACGCTGTTGGGCAGAGCTGCAACTGACCGCTGGAGTTCAGCTCTCGCCGGACGGCAGAAGGCGAAGAACGAAGCCGCTTGCGAGCGGCGCAGTGCAGCGAAGAGCTCTCCCAATTCGCCGCTAGCTCCACGGTCCTTCTCAGCTGCGAGTAGCAGCGCTCGCAGTACACAGAGCTTCGCAAGGCCCGAAGAGCCGGAGGGAAGTATCGCACACGCAAATGTGCCAGGACAGAGACGTGTTCTACGTTGTCCCCTCTCGTCGTGCAGTTTGTGCCTCTGCTGCTTGTGCTGTTAGGAGTCGCTCCTCGAAAGACGAGCGAGAGCGTCCTTCCGGGTGCATTGCACTGAGTCGAGTGCTCGCTCGGGACTTTGCTCTCGGGGCCAAGGCAAGAGGGCGTGCTTGCCCGCAGAACTGAGAACACGCTGTTGGGCAGAGCTGCAACTGACCGCTGGAGTTCAGCTCTCGCCGGACGGCAGAAGGCGAAGAACGAAGCCGCTTGCGAGCGGCGCAGTGCAGCGAAGAGCTCTCCGAATTCGCCGCTAGCTCCACGGTCCTCCTCAGCTGCGAGTAGCAGCGCTCGCAGTACACAGAGCTTCGCAAGGCCCGAAGAGCCGGAGGGAAGTTTCGCACACGCAAATGTGCCAGGACAGAGACGTGTTCTACGTTGTCCCCTCTCGTCGTGCAGTTTGTGCCTCTGCTGCTTGTGCTGTTAGGAGTCGCTCCTCGAAAGACGAGCGAGAGCGTCCTTCCGGGTGCATTGCACTGAGTCGAGTGCTCGCTCGGGACTTTGCTCTCGGGGCCAAGGCAAGAGGGCGTGCTTGCCCGCAGAACTGAGAACACGCTGTTGGGCAGAGCTGCAACTGACCGCTGGAGTTCAGCTCTCGCCGGACGGCAGAAGGCGAAGAACGAAGCCGCTTGCGAGCGGCGCAGTGCAGCGAAGAGCTCTCCGAATTCGCCGCTAGCTCCACGGTCCTCCTCAGCTGCGAGTAGCAGCGCTCGCAGTACACAGAGCTTCGCAAGGCCCGAAGAGCCGGAGGGAAGTTTCGCACACGCAAATGTGCCAGGACAGAGACGTGTTCTACGTTGTCCCCTCTCGTCGTGCAGTTTGTGCCTCTGCTGCTTCTGCTGTTAGGAATCGCTCCTCGAAAGACGAGCGAGAGCGTCCTTCCGGGTGCATTGCACTGAGTCGAGTGCTCGCTCGGGACTTTGCTCTCGGGGCCAAGGCAAGAGGGCGTGCTTGCCCGCAGAACTGAGAACACGCTGTTGGGCAGAGCTGCAACTGACCGCTGGAGTTCAGCTCTCGCCGGACGGCAGAAGGCGAAGAACGAAGCCGCTTGCGAGCGGCGCAGTGCAGCGAAGAGCTCTCCGAATTCGCCGCTAGCTCCACGGTCCTCCTCAGCTGCGAGTAGCAGCGCTCGCAGTACACAGAGCTTCGCAAGGCCCGAAGAGCCGGAGGGAAGTTTCGCACACGCAAATGTGCCAGGACAGAGACGTGTTCTACGTTGTCCCCTCTCGTCGTGCAGTTTGTGCCTCTGCTGCTTCTGCTGTTAGGAATCGCTCCTCGAAAGACGAGCGAGAGCGTCCTTCCGGGTGCATTGCACTGAGTCGAGTGCTCGCTCGGGACTTTGCACTCGGGGCCAAGGCAAGAGGGCGTGCTTGCCCGCAGAACTGAGAACACGCTGTTGGGCAGAGCTGCAACTGACCGCTGGAGTTCAGCTCTCGCCGGACGGCAGAAGGCGAAGAACGAAGCCGCTTGCGAGCGGCGCAGTGCAGCGAAGAGCTCTCCCAATTCGCCGCTAGCTCCACGGTCCTTCTCAGCTGCGAGTAGCAGCGCTCGCAGTACACAGAGCTTCGCAAGGCCCGAAGAGCCGGAGGGAAGTATCGCACACGCAAATGTGCCAGGACAGAGACGTGTTCTACGTTGTCCCCTCTCGTCGTGCAGTTTGTGCCTCTGCTGCTTCTGCTGTTAGGAATCGCTCCTCGAAAGACGAGCGAGAGCGTCCTTCCGGGTGCATTGCACTGAGTCGAGTGCTCGCTCGGGACTTTGCACTCGGGGCCAAGGCAAGAGGGCGTGCTTGCCCGCAGAACTGAGAACACGCTGTTGGGCAGAGCTGCAACTGACCGCTGGAGTTCAGCTCTCGCCGGACGGCAGAAGGCGAAGAACGAAGCCGCTTGCGAGCGGCGCAGTGCAGCGAAGGGCTCTCCGAATTCGCCGCTAGCTCCACGGTCCTTCTCAGCTGCGAGTAGCAGCGCTCGCAGTACACAGAGCTTCGCAAGGCCCGAAGAGCCGGAGGGAAGTATCGCACACGCAAATGTGCCAGGACAGAGACGTGTTCTACGTTGTCCCCTCTCGTCGTGCAGTTTGTGCCTCTGCTGCTTCTGCTGTTAGGAATCGCTCCTCGAAAGACGAGCGAGAGCGTCCTTCCGGGTGCATTGCACTGAGTCGAGTGCTCGCTCGGGACTTTGCACTCGGGGCCAAGGCAAGAGGGCGTGCTTGCCCGCAGAACTGAGAACACGCTGTTGGGCAGAGCTGCAACTGACCGCTGGAGTTCAGCTCTCGCCGGACGGCAGAAGGCGAAGAACGAAGCCGCTTGCGAGCGGCGCAGTGCAGCGAAGGGCTCTCCGAATTCGCCGCTAGCTCCACGGTCCTTCTCAGCTGCGAGTAGCAGCGCTCGCAGTACACAGAGCTTCGCAGGCCCGAAGAGCCGAGGGAAGTATCGCACACGCAAATGTGCCAGGACAGAGACGTGTTCTACGTTGTCCCCTCTCGTCGTGCAGTTTGTGCCTCTGCTGCTTCTGCTGTTAGGAATCGCTCCTCGAAAGACGAGCGAGAGCGTCCTTCCGGGTGCATTGCACTGAGTCGAGTGCTCGCTCGGGACTTTGCTCTCGGGGCCAAGGCAAGAGGGCGTGCTTGCCCGCAGAACTGAGAACACGCTGTTGGGCAGAGCTGCAACTGACCGCTGGAGTTCAGCTCTCGCCGGACGGCAGAAGGCGAAGAACGAAGCCGCTTGCGAGCGGCGCAGTGCAGCGAAGAGCTCTCCCAATTCGCCGCTAGCTCCACGGTCCTTCTCAGCTGCGAGTAGCAGCGCTCGCAGTACACAGAGCTTCGCAAGGCCCGAAGAGCCGGAGGGAAGTATCGCACACGCAAATGTGCCAGGACAGAGACGTGTTCTACGTTGTCCCCTCTCGTCGTGCAGTTTGTGCCTCTGCTGCTTGTGCTGTTAGGAGTCGCTCCTCGAAAGACGAGCGAGAGCGTCCTTCCGGGTGCATTGCACTGAGTCGAGTGCTCGCTCGGGACTTTGCTCTCGGGGCCAAGGCAAGAGGGCGTGCTTGCCCGCAGAACTGAGAACACGCTGTTGGGCAGAGCTGCAACTGACCGCTGGAGTTCAGCTCTCGCCGGACGGCAGAAGGCGAAGAACGAAGCCGCTTGCGAGCGGCGCAGTGCAGCGAAGAGCTCTCCAATTCGCCGCTAGCTCCACGGTCCTCCTCAGCTGCGAGTAGCAGCGCTCGCAGTACACAGAGCTTCGCAAGGCCCGAAGAGCCGGAGGGAAGTTTCGCACACGCAAATGTGCCAGGACAGAGACGTGTTCTACGTTGTCCCCTCTCGTCGTGCAGTTTGTGCCTCTGCTGCTTGTGCTGTTAGGAGTCGCTCCTCGAAAGACGAGCGAGAGCGTCCTTCCGGGTGCATTGCACTGAGTCGAGTGCTCGCTCGGGACTTTGCTCTCGGGGCCAAGGCAAGAGGGCGTGCTTGCCCGCAGAACTGAGAACACGCTGTTGGGCAGAGCTGCAACTGACCGCTGGAGTTCAGCTCTCGCCGGACGGCAGAAGGCGAAGAACGAAGCCGCTTGCGAGCGGCGCAGTGCAGCGAAGAGCTCTCCCAATTCGCCGCTAGCTCCACGGTCCCTTCTCAGCTGCGAGTAGCAGCGCTCGCAGTACACAGAGCTTCGCAAGGCCCGAAGAGCCGGAGGGAAGTATCGCACACGCAAATGTGCCAGGACAGAGACGTGTTCTACGTTGTCCCCTCTCGTCGTGCAGTTTGTGCCTCTGCTGCTTCTGCTGTTAGGAATCGCTCCTCGAAAGACGAGCGAGAGCGTCCTTCCGGGTGCATTGCACTGAGTCGAGTGCTCGCTCGGGACTTTGCACTCGGGGCCAAGGCAAGAGGGCGTGCTTGCCCGCAGAACTGAGAACACGCTGTTGGGCAGAGCTGCAACTGACCGCTGGAGTTCAGCTCTCGCCGGACGGCAGAAGGCGAAGAACGAAGCCGCTTGCGAGCGGCGCAGTGCAGCGAAGGGCTCTCCGAATTCGCCGCTAGCTCCACGGTCCTTCTCAGCTGCGAGTAGCAGCGCTCGCAGTACACAGAGCTTCGCAAGGCCCGAAGAGCCGGAGGGAAGTATCGCACACGCAAATGTGCCAGGACAGAGACGTGTTCTACGTTGTCCCCTCTCGTCGTGCAGTTTGTGCCTCTGCTGCTTCTGCTGTTAGGAATCGCTCCTCGAAAGACGAGCGAGAGCGTCCTTCCGGGTGCATTGCACTGAGTCGAGTGCTCGCTCGGGACTTTGCACTCGGGGCCAAGGCAAGAGGGCGTGCTTGCCCGCAGAACTGAGAACACGCTGTTGGGCAGAGCTGCAACTGACCGCTGGAGTTCAGCTCTCGCCGGACGGCAGAAGGCGAAGAACGAAGCCGCTTGCGAGCGGCGCAGTGCAGCGAAGGGCTCTCCGAATTCGCCGCTAGCTCCACGGTCCTTCTCAGCTGCGAGTAGCAGCGCTCGCAGTACACAGAGCTTCGCAGGGCCCGAAGAGCCGGAGGGAAGTATCGCACACGCAAATGTGCCAGGACAGAGACGTGTTCTACGTTGTCCCCTCTCGTCGTGCAGTTTGTGCCTCTGCTGCTTCTGCTGTTAGGAATCGCTCCTCGAAAGACGAGCGAGAGCGTCCTTCCGGGTGCATTGCACTGAGTCGAGTGCTCGCTCGGGACTTTGCACTCGGGGCCAAGGCAAGAGGGCGTGCTTGCCCGCAGAACTGAGAACACGCTGTTGGGCAGAGCTGCAACTGACCGCTGGAGTTCAGCTCTCGCCGGACGGCAGAAGGCGAAGAACGAAGCCGCTTGCGAGCGGCGCAGTGCAGCGAAGAGCTCTCCGAATTCGCCGCTAGCTCCACGGTCCTCCTCAGCTGCGAGTAGCAGCGCTCGCAGTACACAGAGCTTCGCAAGGCCCGAAGAGCCGGAGGGAAGTATCGCACACGCAAATGTGCCAGGACAGAGACGTGTTCTACGTTGTCCCCTCTCGTCGTGCAGTTTGTGCCTCTGCTGCTTCTGCTGTTAGGAATCGCTCCTCGAAAGACGAGCGAGAGCGTCCTTCCGGGTGCATTGCACTGAGTCGAGTGCTCGCTCGGGACTTTGCTCTCGGGGCCAAGGCAAGAGGGCGTGCTTGCCCGCAGAACTGAGAACACGCTGTTGGGCAGAGCTGCAACTGACCGCTGGAGTTCAGCTCTCGCCGGACGGCAGAAGGCGAAGAACGAAGCCGCTTGCGAGCGGCGCAGTGCAGCGAAGAGCTCTCCCAATTCGCCGCTAGCTCCACGGTCCTTCTCAGCTGCGAGTAGCAGCGCTCGCAGTACACAGAGCTTCGCAAGGCCCGAAGAGCCGGAGGGAAGTATCGCACACGCAAATGTGCCAGGACAGAGACGTGTTCTACGTTGTCCCCTCTCGTCGTGCAGTTTGTGCCTCTGCTGCTTCTGCTGTTAGGAATCGCTCCTCGAAAGACGAGCGAGAGCGTCCTTCCGGGTGCATTGCACTGAGTCGAGTGCTCGCTCGGGACTTTGCTCTCGGGGCCAAGGCAAGAGGGCGTGCTTGCCCGCAGAACTGAGAACACGCTGTTGGGCAGAGCTGCAACTGACCGCTGGAGTTCAGCTCTCGCCGGACGGCAGAAGGCGAAGAACGAAGCCGCTTGCGAGCGGCGCAGTGCAGCGAAGAGCTCTCCCAATTCGCCGCTAGCTCCACGGTCCTCCTCAGCTGCGAGTAGCAGCGCTCGCAGTACACAGAGCTTCGCAAGGCCCGAAGAGCCGGAGGGAAGTATCGCACACGCAAATGTGCCAGGACAGAGACGTGTTCTACGTTGTCCCCTCTCGTCGTGCAGTTTGTGCCTCTGCTGCTTCTGCTGTTAGGAATCGCTCCTCGAAAGACGAGCGAGAGCGTCCTTCCGGGTGCATTGCACTGAGTCGAGTGCTCGCTCGGGACTTTGCTCTCGGGGCCAAGGCAAGAGGGCGTGCTTGCCCGCAGAACTGAGAACACGCTGTTGGGCAGAGCTGCAACTGACCGCTGGAGTTCAGCTCTCGCCGGACGGCAGAAGGCGAAGAACGAAGCCGCTTGCGAGCGGCGCAGTGCAGCGAAGAGCTCTCCCAATTCGCCGCTAGCTCCACGGTCCTCCTCAGCTGCGAGTAGCAGCGCTCGCAGTACACAGAGCTTCGCAAGGCCCGAAGAGCCGGAGGGAAGTTTCGCACACGAAAATGTGCCAGGACAGAGACGTGTTCTACGTTGTCCCCTCTCGTCGTGCAGTTTGTGCCTCTGCTGCTTCTGCTGTTAGGAATCGCTCCTCGAAAGACGAGCGAGAGCGTCCTTCCGGGTGCATTGCACTGAGTCGAGTGCTCGCTCGGGACTTTGCACTCGGGGCCAAGGCAAGAGGGCGTGCTTGCCCGCAGAACTGAGAACACGCTGTTGGGCAGAGCTGCAACTGACCGCTGGAGTTCAGCTCTCGCCGGACGGCAGAAGGCGAAGAACGAAGCCGCTTGCGAGCGGCGCAGTGCAGCGAAGAGCTCTCCCAATTCGCCGCTAGCTCCACGGTCCTTCTCAGCTGCGAGTAGCAGCGCTCGCAGTACACAGAGCTTCGCAAGGCCCGAAGAGCCGGAGGGAAGTATCGCACACGCAAATGTGCCAGGACAGAGACGTGTTCTACGTTGTCCCCTCTCGTCGTGCAGTTTGTGCCTCTGCTGCTTCTGCTGTTAGGAATCGCTCCTCGAAAGACGAGCGAGAGCGTCCTTCCGGGTGCATTGCACTGAGTCGAGTGCTCGCTCGGGACTTTGCTCTCGGGGCCAAGGCAAGAGGGCGTGCTTGCCCGCAGAACTGAGAACACGCTGTTGGGCAGAGCTGCAACTGACCGCTGGAGTTCAGCTCTCGCCGGACGGCAGAAGGCGAAGAACGAAGCCGCTTGCGAGCGGCGCAGTGCAGCGAAGAGCTCTCCCAATTCGCCGCTAGCTCCACGGTCCTTCTCAGCTGCGAGTAGCAGCGCTCGCAGTACACAGAGCTTCGCAAGGCCCGAAGAGCCGGAGGGAAGTATCGCACACGCAAATGTGCCAGGACAGAGACGTGTTCTACGTTGTCCCCTCTCGTCGTGCAGTTTGTGCCTCTGCTGCTTCTGCTGTTAGGAATCGCTCCTCGAAAGACGAGCGAGAGCGTCCTTCCGGGTGCATTGCACTGAGTCGAGTGCTCGCTCGGGACTTTGCTCTCGGGGCCAAGGCAAGAGGGCGTGCTTGCCCGCAGAACTGAGAACACGCTGTTGGGCAGAGCTGCAACTGACCGCTGGAGTTCAGCTCTCGCCGGACGGCAGAAGGCGAAGAACGAAGCCGCTTGCGAGCGGCGCAGTGCAGCGAAGAGCTCTCCCAATTCGCCGCTAGCTCCACGGTCCTTCTCAGCTGCGAGTAGCAGCGCTCGCAGTACACAGAGCTTCGCAAGGCCCGAAGAGCCGGAGGGAAGTATCGCACACGCAAATGTGCCAGGACAGAGACGTGTTCTACGTTGTCCCCTCTCGTCGTGCAGTTTGTGCCTCTGCTGCTTCTGCTGTTAGGAATCGCTCCTCGAAAGACGAGCGAGAGCGTCCTTCCGGGTGCATTGCACTGAGTCGAGTGCTCGCTCGGGACTTTGCTCTCGGGGCCAAGGCAAGAGGGCGTGCTTGCCCGCAGAACTGAGAACACGCTGTTGGGCAGAGCTGCAACTGACCGCTGGAGTTCAGCTCTCGCCGGACGGCAGAAGGCGAAGAACGAAGCCGCTTGCGAGCGGCGCAGTGCAGCGAAGAGCTCTCCCAATTCGCCGCTAGCTCCACGGTCCTCCTCAGCTGCGAGTAGCAGCGCTCGCAGTACACAGAGCTTCGCAAGGCCCGAAGAGCCGGAGGGAAGTTTCGCACACGAAAATGTGCCAGGACAGAGACGTGTTCTACGTTGTCCCTTCTCGTCGTGCAGTTTGTGCCTCTGCTGCTTCTGCTGTTAGGAATCGCTCCTCGAAAGACGAGCGAGGAGCGTCCTTCCGGGTGCATTGCACTGAGTCGAGTGCTCGCTCGGGACTTTGCACTCGGGGCCAAGGCAAGAGGGCGTGCTTGCCCGCAGAACTGAGAACACGCTGTTGGGCAGAGCTGCAACTGACCGCTGGAGTTCAGCTCTCGCCGGACGGCAGAAGGCGAAGAACGAAGCCGCTTGCGAGCGGCGCAGTGCAGCGAAGAGCTCTCCCAATTCGCCGCTAGCTCCACGGTCCTTCTCAGCTGCGAGTAGCAGCGCTCGCAGTACACAGAGCTTCGCAAGGCCCGAAGAGCCGGAGGGAAGTATCGCACACGCAAATGTGCCAGGACAGAGACGTGTTCTACGTTGTCCCCTCTCGTCGTGCAGTTTGTGCCTCTGCTGCTTCTGCTGTTAGGAATCGCTCCTCGAAAGACGAGCGAGAGCGTCCTTCCGGGTGCATTGCACTGAGTCGAGTGCTCGCTCGGGACTTTGCTCTCGGGGCCAAGGCAAGAGGGCGTGCTTGCCCGCAGAACTGAGAACACGCTGTTGGGCAGAGCTGCAACTGACCGCTGGAGTTCAGCTCTCGCCGGACGGCAGAAGGCGAAGAACGAAGCCGCTTGCGAGCGGCGCAGTGCAGCGAAGAGCTCTCCCAATTCGCCGCTAGCTCCACGGTCCTTCTCAGCTGCGAGTAGCAGCGCTCGCAGTACACAGAGCTTCGCAAGGCCCGAAGAGCCGGAGGGAAGTATCGCACACGCAAATGTGCCAGGACAGAGACGTGTTCTACGTTGTCCCCTCTCGTCGTGCAGTTTGTGCCTCTGCTGCTTCTGCTGTTAGGAATCGCTCCTCGAAAGACGAGCGAGAGCGTCCTTCCGGGTGCATTGCACTGAGTCGAGTGCTCGCTCGGGACTTTGCTCTCGGGGCCAAGGCAAGAGGGCGTGCTTGCCCGCAGAACTGAGAACACGCTGTTGGGCAGAGCTGCAACTGACCGCTGGAGTTCAGCTCTCGCCGGACGGCAGAAGGCGAAGAACGAAGCCGCTTGCGAGCGGCGCAGTGCAGCGAAGAGCTCTCCCAATTCGCCGCTAGCTCCACGGTCCTTCTCAGCTGCGAGTAGCAGCGCTCGCAGTACACAGAGCTTCGCAAGGCCCGAAGAGCCGGAGGGAAGTATCGCACACGCAAATGTGCCAGGACAGAGACGTGTTCTACGTTGTCCCCTCTCGTCGTGCAGTTTGTGCCTCTGCTGCTTCTGCTGTTAGGAATCGCTCCTCGAAAGACGAGCGAGAGCGTCCTTCCGGGTGCATTGCACTGAGTCGAGTGCTCGCTCGGGACTTTGCACTCGGGGCCAAGGCAAGAGGGCGTGCTTGCCCGCAGAACTGAGAACACGCTGTTGGCAGAGCTGCAACTGACCGCTGGAGTTCAGCTCTCGCCGGACGGCAGAAGGCGAAGAACGAAGCCGCTTGCGAGCGGCGCAGTGCAGCGAAGAGCTCTCCCAATTCGCCGCTAGCTCCACGGTCCTTCTCAGCTGCGAGTAGCAGCGCTCGCAGTACACAGAGCTTCGCAAGGCCCGAAGAGCCGGAGGGAAGTATCGCACACGCAAATGTGCCAGGACAGAGACGTGTTCTACGTTGTCCCCTCTCGTCGTGCAGTTTGTGCCTCTGCTGCTTCTGCTGTTAGGAATCGCTCCTCGAAAGACGAGCGAGAGCGTCCTTCCGGGTGCATTGCACTGAGTCGAGTGCTCGCTCGGGGACTTTGCTCTCGGGGCCAAGGCAAGAGGGCGTGCTTGCCCGCAGAACTGAGAACACGCTGTTGGGCAGAGCTGCAACTGACCGCTGGAGTTCAGCTCTCGCCGGACGGCAGAAGGCGAAGAACGAAGCCGCTTGCGAGCGGCGCAGTGCAGCGAAGAGCTCTCCGAATTCGCCGCTAGCTCCACGGTCCTCCTCAGCTGCGAGTAGCAGCGCTCGCAGTACACAGAGCTTCGCAAGGCCCGAAGAGCCGGAGGGAAGTATCGCACACGCAAATGTGCCAGGACAGAGACGTGTTCTACGTTGTCCCCTCTCGTCGTGCAGTTTGTGCCTCTGCTGCTTCTGCTGTTAGGAATCGCTCCTCGAAAGACGAGCGAGAGCGTCCTTCCGGGTGCATTGCACTGAGTCGAGTGCTCGCTCGGGACTTTGCTCTCGGGGCCAAGGCAAGAGGGCGTGCTTGCCCGCAGAACTGAGAACACGCTGTTGGGCAGAGCTGCAACTGACCGCTGGAGTTCAGCTCTCGCCGGACGGCAGAAGGCGAAGAACGAAGCCGCTTGCGAGCGGCGCAGTGCAGCGAAGAGCTCTCCGAATTCGCCGCTAGCTCCACGGTCCTCCTCAA